>NW_020441183.1:0-1335 GCF_000699045.2 Agrilus planipennis
TTGGTACTTTTTTCCCATTGTTGGTTATATCTTGACGGAAGCGTTCCCTTACAGCTCCACAACCCACTATTTGGTAGAATGACAGCATATTTTCAACGAGAGTAACGTAACTGACAAATTTTTTATTTCCCAAGAAATTAGTGACTACCAAATGAAAGTCTGTCAAAATGTTCGACTTTCAGAATATTTCGAATCTCAGGCCTTACAAAAATAAGTACCTTCTTTAATTTTAGTTTCATTAGGAATTTCTGACGCAGTTGCCGAAAATCTGGCCCATCCGTATTCAGTGCCTTAACAAACTTATTCCCCTGGAGTTTGTTATTGTGTAAATACCTAGGGACCCCCACATAGGGTGGTGCCAAGTTGTGCAATATTTCCTTAACTAGGGAAAAACGTATATTTGGTAAAGGTGCATCTCCCTATTATTATAACAGTGCAAATATACCACGTGCGTTCCTGCGATTATAGTGTTAATATCTCTAAAACTAAAAAGTAAGTCTATTTTCGGTTTTAGCACACCAAAAATAGTAGGATTTGGTCGATTTTATTTCAGATACATTTTGACTGTTGTACAGTGTTTTCTAAAAATTAGGCCTCCAGGTTGTTTCTAAATAGAATTGTGATTCTTTTGCAAATGGCCCATCTGTAGTAACTTCAAAATCTTTGTTATTATGTTAAACTAGGTTGTTAGATTAGGTTCTGATTAAAATAGGTTGGGAAGCAGCTACAGGTTTCGTTAGCATATTTAGCATTAGAGTTGAGCCATATTTTGTTCTTATTTATGAGAAATCGGTGTAGGGTAAAGTCAACTGAGATGGACAACTTTTTTTAAAACTAGTGTACTATTTTACTAAACAGGTACATCTAAAGAAGGAAGACTTTATTACTTTATTAATATTGTTACACTTGAAACAAATTATAGTTAGGAAGTTCAAAATTTGTATTATCCGCAATATAACTGTCGCAATTTTATCTACTTTCTTCCTTCAGCTTACTAACTAGACTATAGCGATTGCTGACAGAACGCCTACTTTTACTCACTACAGACGTTGTAGGGAATATCTTGAACATAGAAAAGAGATGTCAGGTAGGAATTGCAGCGGACACTAATAAAGAAAAAGGAATAACATTGCCATACACAGACCAACTTTTACCTGCTGTCTTAACAACGCGTTTTAGAAAATACCACAAATAGCGCGGTAAACGCCATCTGTAGTACGATGTCTATGTTCTGTCGGAGCTGCCTGCGACGCGCTGATGAGATCCAAAAAGATCGAAATCGCGATCCGCGTCTGGCAGTTTCGACAGAATACAGACCACTTCGAATTATTTTAT
>NW_020441183.1:2865-3888 GCF_000699045.2 Agrilus planipennis
AATATTGTACATCTTAAAAGGGTCTACAAAAAAGTCCGGGATGGTATATGTCTATCTCTTAGGGATAACCCACAATAACCATTTTTTATCCTTTAATTTTTATGAGAAATAATGACTTATTTACGAAGCGATTTTAAGCAATACAATATTAATTCTTATCCAATTAAGTGCTTTTAAATACATTGTGCATTTAATTTAGATCAATATGACCCTTTACAGAATGTAATTTAAATTAATATTTTCGAAGATATAGATTTAAAATGCAGAGATATAGCGGTTCGACGGTACCGGCCCGAGGGGCCAGTTTTGTCTATAAGAAATAGGCTAGATAGGTTGGTAGGACACCCTCTCAAGCATGAAGGTCTCGTCAGAGACATATTAGAAGGAGGAACGGGACTTAGGAGGGGTAGAAATAGGCCTAGATTAGAATATTGTTTGCAAATAGTAAAGGATGTAGGTTGTTCTAGTTTTAGGGAAATGCGAAGATTAGCTCAATATAGGAAAGAGTGGAGGTGCGTGTCCAACCAGTCATAGGACTCACGACCTTATGGTGATGATTATAAACTAGCTCAGGTTAATGAGGGAAAATTTAAGACTGTTGTTACGCCCTCTCCAGGAATTAAACCTAGGACCTTTGGCTTTATCCTCCATTGCTATGTGACAACAGCAACAAATTTTCCTTCATTAACCTGAAGTAGTGGGTAAAAAATTGAAAATGAATTTTCACATTAATAGAACAAACAAAATAGCTCAAAACTCCAACGCCAAAACACGACACATTAGATGTCCGAAGTGCTTTTCGGTAACAAGGTAACAGGGACTGAAGAAGGTAACCTTGTTACCGAAAAGTACTTCGGACATCTAGTGTCGTGTGTTGGCGTTGGGGTTTTGAGCTATTTTGTTTGTTCTACAACATCCGCCAAAGTTTTTTCAGTCTTCATATTTCACATTAATATTTCATATTAACCACTGTTAACTGTCAATGGATAGTCTATAACCCAAAAAGTCTTTATCTGCTTTTTT
>NW_020441184.1:0-2951 GCF_000699045.2 Agrilus planipennis
GAGGTTTAGACCATTGCTTAGCATTCGGGAGGACGCCGGTTCGATTCCGGGTCCGTCTGCCTTGGTCCAAGTTTTTCTGTGGTTTCCTTGCATCACTTAGGTAAATGCTTAGGCAGTAATATTCCACAGATAATCTTTCATTTTCTTCTGTCTTCATTTCGTCCGTCTCATCTTTCTCACCCGAACCACCACCCACCTTTTACCACGATTCCTGAAAGCAGGCTGAAGAGGTCCTTCCGCCTTACCTTCCGGCGTAGTCCGGAGGAACTGCCCGCCCACCAGTATTACTAGTTGGTGGGAATGAAACACCAAGATTGTTAAAGATGTATGTTTAGGACGCGCCGCTGTAGAGGCGCGAAACATGGACAGTGGGCGCAGTGGAAAGGAAAAGGTTCGAAAGCGTTCGAAATGTGGTGTTACAGATGAATGATGAGGATACCGTGGATAGGGAAAGTTAGAAATTAAGAGGTATTAGAAAGGATAGGAGAACAGAGGACTCTATAAGAAGACCTAGATTACTGTTCGCAAATAGTTAAGGATGTGGTGTGTTCTAGTTTTGGGGAAATGCAAAGATTAGCTCCGGATAGGAAAGAGTGGAGGTACGTGTCCAACCAGTCTTAGGACTGACGACCTTATGATGATAATGAGTAGGTACGTATCAGTTGAAGAAGAAAATTGAAACTTGTCTACAATTTTCATTAATAACTTCAATGCCATCCAGTTGGCAATTTAGCAAAATTAGCAAGCCGAATTGCAAAGCTAGGTATTGTTCTGAGTGGCTTTAAAGCACATATTTATTTACGAAGCGACGAAGTTAAACACGATGGTAATTAGGGTCCCATTAAATTCGAGTGTATTTTCGTTTCCATTGTCTCGAATTCGCGCCACCGCCGTTTTCATTACACCAGACCATCAGTCTGGTATTTCGTTGGACGTCACGGCAATTGTAAAGTCGCCTTTCTAATTTATTTAGGCTATTATCTTAGGTCGGTCTTGGTTTATTCTACATTTGCATACTTGTTAACGATTCATGGTTAGCTGGCGGCAATATAAGCTACCCACGTACACAAACATACAAGGGCTTAAACTCGCGAAACTGTTTATAGGGTTGTATTGCGTTTCCAAGTTAAGTTGAACTCGAAACTTTCTTCGGATTCGCCCACCTCTATTATTGGAACATTGCCTATTTCTAGCAGAATATTTACATTCGTTCAATACAGAGATGAAAAAAAAATTAAATTGCCCAACCAACTCAAGAAATGAACTAAACAAATAAATAAAATGCACCTAATACAGAGCATTAAGCCCGTCGTCACCGGTATATATGACTACATACTGCCTACATCTCGTTAGTAGATGAGCAACCTTCGTTTGGCCTCAAAATCCCATGAATCTTCTTATGGAGCTTCATTTTCGAACTGCACTTTCAACTTTACCTCCTAAACCCCTACCCTGACATTACGGCTAGTAGCGGAGCACCTGCAGAAGGAACGGAGCAGCAGGAGCAAGTTGCGAAACCATAAAACATGGCTGAGGGTCTCAGCTGTCGAGGGCGGCTGACAAAAACTGAAATTTTGAGGCCCAACAAAGGAATGTTGCCTAACTCTCTCGTTGATATAACATCCATCAGGAATCTAAGTCGATTTCGTCACTGGTCCTCATCTATCATGGATCTAAGACCACAGACGACATTTTTGACGTAATTTTCGGTACCGAGTCCGAATATAACCTTAAAATTTCATCAGTGCATCAAGTTTGTCACATATCGTACTTTGCTTGTTGGATTTTGAGGTTAGGATATCTGTATATTGTAACTGTTATTTCAAGTCTATAATAAGTACTATCATCGATTCTAAATGTGCTTTTTGTCCTTTCAGGGAACCCTTTTGGCAGTTCGGTAATTGCAACAGGTTTCACGATCCAGAGTTCACTTAATAACATTGAACACTTGTTATGCAAGTCGTTAAGTGTGAAGGAGGGTAGTGCAGACGTTGATATGTGTCTATTCCGAAATCTTCCAACATTTGAAGTTTCTGCAAGGTTGTATATAGATACATATGAAGCAACCGAATTGAAACAGCGATTCGAGCGCCGCGCCGCGCTGTTGTACTGAAATTAATGACAACATCATTCTTTGGAGCACCCTCTCCCCGTTCTTCTGCGACAATTGTCGCTGTCGTCAAGTGCGGTTGAACGCGTCGAATGTTCACCCGGATTAATAGCGAATTTTGGTTAGTTTGCCTTCTCAGACAGTGCAAAATGGCCCGGGTTGCCTCGCTATTTCGGCAAATAAATCGTCGGCAATCTACATACTTTACGAGGGTCGATTGGATAAGTGTTCACTGGTTTATTCCCGGATTTCTATTGCATAAACAATCCCATCGTCTGTTAAGAAAATTCGAAATTAAATCGTCGCTTAATTTTCGTTCGGTCCTCAAATGATGTGAAAAATTTCTCCTAACCAAATGGACCATAGCCTTCGTACAAGATCGTACTCAGAACGCAAGTAATTTGAAATGGTTCCGGTTATCTACCACATAAAGGGAACATAAACACCTACTGCTTGCAACATTTTATCATCATCTTAGGGTCGTCAGTCTGAACACTGGTTGAACACGCACCTCCACTCTTTCCTATCCTGAGTTAATCTTCGCATTTTCCTAAAGATAGAACAACCCATATCCTTAACTATTTGCGAACAGTAATTTAATCTTAGTCTACCTTAACCCCTCCTAACTTCCGTTTATGCCACTAATATGTCTCTGACTACACCTTCATGCCTGAGAAGGTGTTCTATCATTCTATCTCGCCTATATTTTATTGACTTAAATAGAGTCCTCTGTTCTCCTATTCTTTCTAATACCTCTTCATTTCTAACCTTCTCTATCCACGGTATCCTCATCATTCGTCTGTAACACCACATTTCTAACCTTTTTTTCCGCTACGCCCAC
>NW_020441185.1:0-3094 GCF_000699045.2 Agrilus planipennis
ATACGTTGCAGGAAATAGTTATAGAAATAGAAAAGTCAAATAGTTTTACTAGATGATTTATTGATTCATTTGACACTTTTCATTCTTTAAGTCATCAAAGAGCTTATCAGATTTATCAACAAATCCTTTTGTAAAATTTAAACTATTTTACTTGACGTTACTTGATATTTCACCGACGTTCTACTTCGTCTGAACTATAGTCATCGGTCATCAACTACAGATACATAAACATTTTTTTTACATCAAAATATTTCATAAGTACGTATCCATTTAGAAAGCAAAATACCATTTTGTGTTAATTTAAAAGCATCCTTTTTGTAAATTAAAAAACTTTTAGTGTTAATTAACTATGATACTTAGCTGTACTTTGATAAGGTACTCTTGTGTTAGTTTTTTATTTCATACCCCTGGTTGTATAAAATACTTAATTAATTAATCTCATTTTCATTTTTAGTTCTTATTTCCGATGTTAAAATATTCCACGAACTTTTGTCTCTTATAGCCAAATACTGAAGGAGTTACGAAATTTTGTTTCCCACATGAATAAATTTGCATTCTAGAGTATAATCGTGACCTAATAATGTACTGTTAGATATCAGAAAACATATCCACTAGTCTTTTTGGTAACCGTCATCATCAAGCATCATTAAAATTTACGTTTCATCTGCACTTTTCCTCTAATGTGGTTTTGAAAAAATAATATATAGTTAGACACCCCTACCCTAAATTGTATTATAATTAACTATGATATAATGCAGTAAATTAAAAATTAATCTGCTTCCTATCTATTCGGCTTTTGTTGCGAAATTGTTTGTAGATCACAGATTTCATTAGTTCCATATTTAAATTAAAGTAAGTGCTGTGTTGAGAGACTGTAATATCATATGTTATTGGACCACCGATAATGATCATAATAAACGTAATTACAAAATATTCACGTCTGTCGCAAGTAGATACTCAAAACAATACTATAAGTAATTAGATTCATTTTATCTGTTACCCGATAATCTTACAATTAATTCAGTAAGAAATTACCTTTTCGATTTCATACATTAGGCATCACTAACAAATAATTATTCGTTGTAATAGAAACTCAAAATTGGTACGCAAAATTTACAAATTTCATTTGTACTTTTCATAGTACAGGCATAGTTCATAGGAAAACACTTGTTATGTGAGTCAAACCTGCATTTGACTCATTTATTTTCGAAATCGTAGTTCTTTTGGTACAGAGATTGTGTCACACAATGCGACGGAAGTCGGTGGTAACTCGAGCTTCTCAGTTTTCACTAATGGTTTTCACCGGTCAGTAAGTGAAGTCAGGCTGATGTTAAAAAGCCTCACTAACACCGTTTTTAATGCTTTATAGAAACCAATTTGCTGTTACTGAATTATGCATTGGGCTATTAGATGTTGTTGCACTAAAATATGATCGTCGATTGCAATATAGATTTTAATATCAATAATTTCTCTTTAAATTGAATCTATTGTGTCATCTGCAAGAAATAGATGCAGTGGTGGACTAGTTCGTTGGAGGCCCAAAGCAACAAAACAAAATGAGTAAAATAGTTAAAAAAAATTATAGTGTACATTTTGTAAAAAATTAATAATTTGAATGTATAATGATTGACAAATCAAAGTATTTATAATATGTCTAAAACTTCAAAGATCAATCTGCTTGTAATACTTACTAAACATACTTTAGTGTTCTTTAGGATTTAATTAAAAACGACTTTATATTTGAAGGCCTCCCAGGACCACTGGGTAGATGACAGTGGTGTTGAGAAATCTGCGTACTGTTCCACGTGTGTCAAGTTTTACTGATTTGTGGAAACTGATGTATGTTTGCAAGAAAAATACCAAATGGATAAGGTGTTTTAGTTTCCTCCAATGCTAAAAATGAGAAACCCCCAATGATATTATCAGTAGTTTCATGAAATGTGTTACATGTTCGGCATGTGTGTCAACCCGAAATAAAAATGTTCAGTCTCTCAAAGTCTCTGAAAGCGTGAGACTGTCAAAAAAACTGACTCGAGTCGCTCATAGAGAGATCCTCATTTCGTATCCAGTCTCTAAACGAGAGACTCGAATCTCTGAACGAGAAACTCGAAGGGTGCGCCCGAGATAAAAATGTTCAGTCTTTCAGAGTCTCTGAATCCGAGACTCGAGTCTCCGTCTCTCATCGAGTCTCTCCGGTGTCGCTGAGGGAGACTGTCGAGAGACTGTCAAAAAAACCGTTTAGCGTCACTGAACGAGAGACTCGAGTCACTCATAAAGAGATCCTCGTTCCGAATCCAGTCCCTGAACGAGAGACTCCAATCTCTGAACGAGAGACTCGAATCTCTCAATAAGTGGTGTCTCGACAGACATGGTTAAACTTTTCTAAGTTCAACATATTTCAGAGATCCCAGTCTTTCTACGAGAGACTCGAGTCTCTCAATTTTTCAGTTTTATTCATTCNGGATTTCTTTGTCTCTTTTATGTTATTTAATAGTTCAATGTATTTTGAAATAGTTTTATTATTATGCAAAACGCATAGAAACAGAAGTGCTTAAAATAATTATCATTTCTTTTTGAAATGTTAAGAGTTCAGTGTTTAAAAGCGGAATTATCGAATTCTAATTTACACAATCAATTATTACAATCCAGTTGGTTTCCGAATACTTATTATTACCCACTAACTATTATAATAATTGCGTATAATTATATAAGTAATTCATTTGATTCACATACGTACTTTTGCATACATAAGTCAAAAGATTTCAACATCATCCGTTGTCTGCCTATGCAGACGTTTTATGTTAATTTATTCATATTTGTATGTGTGAGAAGGTGAATCAGTGAATCATGTATTACCACATACGAAACGTACAGGTCGGTTAACCAAAATTTTTGACATTTCATATTCTCCGTAAACTGTTTTCTAAAAATCTACACTATTGCACTATTAATAACTTACTCAAAAATTTCCTTATTAACTTTATTTGAAAGCTAAATCCTACAATATTTTGACACTAAATAAAATCAATTCCGGTTAACACAATTATTTTCTTGTAGGGTGGCTACTTTTAAAATCATTAACCTCATTCATTAG
>NW_020441186.1:0-1371 GCF_000699045.2 Agrilus planipennis
CTATACACTTAACAAAATAAACAATATTCCTATTTCTATCCTACAACTACAATACAAAATTAACTTTGCTATTAATATTTTTACACGCTTGTATCCTACACTAAAACAATCCGACTGTAAATTATTTCTATTTTTTAAAATTCGCATTAAATGACTCAGTCCGCCTCTATCCTCATTTATCTACTCATAACATTCTTCCCATGTCCCAGCATTCTCACATCCTCCTAATACATGTTTTAAGCTCTCTTCCTCTCTCTCTTATTTATCGTACATCTTCTCTCTTCTTCCTTTGTCTAATATTCATAACCCCTACATTTGTTCCCGGTCCTAAATCTTGCTACATAATTATCTTCCTCCCCTGTTTTAAATACTTTGACGCCCATTCTCCCTGCCAGTCCCTCCATGAAATCCTCTTCATACCCTCCACATATGGGCAATAAAGGCATAAAAACTTAGATTTATCAAACTCTTTTACGCATGTCGGGAGGTCGAGCTGATATGCCGGACGACCACATACAACTTTTTCAAACGGTTAAATATATGCCCCTTCCCTTTACCTAAATGCGCCGTAACAAAGTTCAAGCAATTTCTGTCTTTCTCACGCCTACTGCGTATTCATTCTTATTCGCGCAGTTTTCCTCAAGGCCACATCTTCAACCGTTTGAAATGAGCTCTAAAACAAAATTTTTTATCCCTCGGGAGCAGTAATTCTTTTTCTAAATAAAAGGTACCCTATGTTCTTTTGTGCATCCCTGACAACGTGTGTACACAACTCCATGATGATCAGTTAAGAACTAAAAGCGTGAAATGGTAACAAAGTCACTTTCGCATTTATTATAACAACAGTTAGGATTATTATCTCTCTAAAAGTAAAACAGTGAAAATTAAAGGTCTTATTTATGATTGAGGTGTTATTTACACTAGATAAGTGATATTTAAATAAAAAAAACAAGGGTAATCAAAATATTGTATTTCGCTGTGAAATCAGCTATAGCTGTTCTATCAATAAAACTTATCCAAACGAGTTTCTTTTCGATATAGATAATAAAGTAATATAAACCCAACAAAAATGGAATTAAAACTTCAAAAGGTTTTGAGAGTTCGGTTAGTGTAGGAGAAAAGCAAATGATATTTTCAGGTAGAAAAATCACTTACATGCTCGCGAACGGTTAATTTAGAAATTCGAAAAATGTTTTTAAAGGTGTATATTTGGAAGCGCGGAGTTGTACGGGTGCGAAACATGGACAGTAGGAGCGGCGGAAAAGAAAAGGCTAGAAGCTTTCGAAATGTGGTGTTATAGGCGAATGAAAAGGACAACGTGGGTAGAAAAGATTAGAAATGAAGAGGTATTAGAAAGAATTGGAGAACAGA
>NW_020441186.1:1441-3464 GCF_000699045.2 Agrilus planipennis
GAAAGAATAGGAGAACAGAGGACCCCATGGAAGTCAATAAGAAATAGGCAAGATAGGTTGCTAAGACACCTTGTCAGGCATGAAGGTCTAGTCAGAGACATATTAGAGGCAAAACCAGGAGTTAGGAGGCGTAGAGGTAGACCTAGGTTCGATTACTATTCACAAATAGTTAAGGGATGTGGGTTGTTCTAGTTTTAGGGAAATGCGAAGTTTAGCTCAGGATAGAAAAGAGTGGAGGTACGTGTCCAACCAGTCTTAGGACTGACGACCTTATGATGATGCATTTTCGGTCGGGCGACATAAAAAGAAACAATGTCGACAAAGAAATGTATGTTTTACCCTACCTGTATACGCGATAAGCATGTAAATCAAATTAAAAAGAGGAGTTTCAATTTTGGATCAGTAATTGATCGAAACTACCAGATGTAGATCTCTATTTCATACTTATTTGTCCTCATCAGCACTTACTTTTATTACGTTTCAAAACACTACGTATATACCCAAGATGAAGTTACTGTGCATTTGCACATTATGTATGCTGTGAACACATTTTAACATTCATTAACCGTTTAACTATTTTACTGCAGAATAACGTAAATGCGATGCGACGTTAAAAGGATTCGTCCTTTAAAGGATTTACCTAATAGGTGTAATGAGTGACAGATGCCTTAAACGTTATTAGACGTGACAGAAGAAGGTAACGCCTTTTGCGAAAAAGGATTATGCAGATTAAGGACATCTGCAATTTGCAACTGATTCACTTAATTCATCCTCATTGATTACATTCCGTTTCACTTAATTAAATCTACTAATAATGCTTAATGTCCACTAGATAAGGACCTCCGACTACTTATAATATGTATATTTATTTAAACTCAAAACTGATAATTTTCCTTTTAAATTTATCAAAAAGATGATGATGATCCTTTACAATGTGGAGTCTATTAACGGAATGCGCATTGGATAAATAAGAAACTTCCTTAATCAAAAATTCTAAGAACATAAAACCTTTCATAAAAAAGTTGGTAATTTACTAAATAACCAAAATTGAAGTCAATATTCAATTACCTCCACCTGCTAGTATTTATTATCGTAATGGATACGAAAAACTAGATGACGAAGAAACGATAAGAAGGTTAAAGCTAGAAACAAAAAAACACCAATTGTTTGGATTTCATCATCATCATAAAGTCGTCAGTCCTAAGACTGGTTGTACACTCACTTCCACTCCTTCCTATTCAGAGCTAATCTTCGCATTTCCCTAAAACTAGAAAATCCCACATCCTTAACTATTTGCTAACAGTAATCTAGTCTAAGTCTACCTCTACTCGTCTTAACTACTGTTTCTGTCTCTAATATGTCTCTGACTATACCTTCATACCTGACAAGATGTCCTAGCAACCTATCTCGCCTACTTTTTATTGACTTCCATAGAGTCCTCTGTTCTCTTATTCTTTCTAATACCTCTTCATATCTAGCCTCCTCTATCCACGGTATCCTCATGATTCGAACGTTTCCAACTTTTTCTGTTCCGCGGCGCTTTCGCTCTTTCCCTAATTTTTCTTCCCATGCATACCAGTATTTTTTTACTTTTATTTATTTACATGCAATATTGTTTTTTCAATACCGCTTCCATTTTACTCAAAGCTATCTCTAATTCCTCCTTAGTTGATGCTAATACTGCTATATCATCTGCAAATCTAAGCATACTAATCTTTTGCCCTTCTATATCTATCCCTACTGTTGTACTGTCTTTAATGATGTTGATCGCGTCTTCGATGTATAGATTAAAAAGTAGCGATGAGAGTGTGCATCCTTGTCTGACTCCCTTCCTAATATTTACTTCTCTACATTGCAACTCCAGCTCTATAATTGCCTGTTGCTGTTTACACAAACTAAAATTGAACCTATTCGTTTTTATATTTAGGCACACTCTAAACGGTTTATATCTACACATTCACTTTGTATTTAATCGTAAGCAAATACAACATTTTTCATTAATTCCTTGCACAGAAATCTGGTA
>NW_020441187.1:0-2904 GCF_000699045.2 Agrilus planipennis
AGTAACAATAATAATAACAATAAAAGTTCTGATCAAAGCCATTTTGGCGTCCTAAAGGAACAAATATAAACCAGTCATTTACTCAGGAAGTAGACCCTTGATAAACTCATGGAATAACATATGAGAAAATTGAAAATGGTTCCATTCGGTTTACTTCAAATGCTAAGAAGATCAGAACAGTTCGAGTGAAGTACATTTATGCATTTTAGGAAAATATTGGTAAAAGAGGTCCCGAAACGCATTAAATTCCTGGATCTCCAAATGGAACTTCATGGACTGGACATGAAGTAATTATGGTCGTTCCAATTGACGATTGCTTAGTGGGTCTGGAAAAGATTTCTGTATGTTGCTAAGACTAAGATCTTCAAGTTTGATAAGATGTAGCGAGACCCCCTTCCTCGTCACGTGTGATTTATCCTATTTATAGAAGTAATTTTTTAATTATTTGTGTACATTACCTAATGTATTGTTATTGAATTAAAAAGTTGTCTTGAAATTTTTAATGACTCAAAAGCGAGCCAATGGGCGGCTTTCAACCGTGGTACTTCTCAGTCAGATTTTTATTCGTTTCATGCTAAAAAAGGTGCACAATTTACACGATAGGGCGGTCCAAATGTTAAATTGTTACCGATTATGGGAAATAAGGGGTTCGTATTTTTTAAGTCAGGACGGAAGGAGTAGTAGAGATATAAAGCAGAGGATAGCGCCCTCAATAGAAAGAAGGCAATTCTATGCTTTCGAACGGTTAATTTAGAAATTTGAAAAATATTGTTACAGGTGTATGTTTGGAGCGTGGCGGTGTATGGGTGCGAAACATGGACGGGACGGAAAAGAAAAGGTTAGAAGCGTTCGAAATGTGGCGTTACCGGCGGATGATGAGGATACCGTGGATAGAGAAGGTTAGAAATGAAGAGGTATTAGAAAGAATAGGAGAACAGAGGACTTTACGGAAGTCATTAAAAAAAAAAGCGAGATAGATTGGTAGGACACCTTCTCAGGCATGAAGGTTTAGTCAGAGACACATTAGAGGCAGAAACGGGAGTTAGGAGGGGTAAAGGTAGACTTAGATTATATTACTGTTCGGAAATAGTTAAGAATGCCCTCGTACATAAGAAGGGTCAGAAAAATGAGCGAAAATGTTATTATTAATCATTTGGGTCACTATAGACGCGTATGATTCCCTGAGAATCAGTCATAATAAACGATATGTCATTTTAAACGGAGTCATTATATCCAAACTTTCCTATAGAGAATTTAATACGAAAACCAAACTTAACACTGCAATTACTTCATATTAAGCGGTTGGTCAATAAAGGCGGAGTCATAATAAACGAATTCTGGTTTTATGAATCCACCTTGTTCGTTTTCTCTCCCATGTGTTGAAGATTATCCAAAAGCTTATATTTAGGCATGCCCAAACTCCCTTATGGCTAGTTCGCCCCTGCCAGGTCGGAATGCCCTACATTCATCCCTTGATACTAGACTTGCTTAATTTTGAATAGAAATATTTCTGTTACACTACATAATATTGATCAGGTTACTCCACAGCTTGGACACAGTGATTGGCAACGTTAAAAAAATCTTTAAGATGGCATACAAATTTGTAAAAGAAACGACAAGTTACTTTTCATAAATTAGCGTAAAAGTTTCATTGAAAGAGGTTTAAGACTTTGGTTAGACTGTTTTAAGCAAGAGTTTAAATGAATGCACTCATTCACTATGTGTTCGTCTACGTCATTTGGATAGGTAATAATTAGAGATGTGCAAAATGGTTTTTTAAAAGTATTTAAATACGAAATGCAAATACTTTTTTGATTTGTTATTTCAAATCTAAAATACAAAATGGAAATCTATTTTGTTTAAAAGTATTTAAATACGAAATGCAAATACTTTTTTGATTTGTTATTTCAAATCTAAAATACAAAATAGATTTCCCTTTCGTAGTGGTGTTTGCACTATATCACCAGCTACGAAGATTCAGTATGATTCATATTTTTTTGTTTAAAGTGATTATGATATAGTTTTTCTATCTTTATGTTATAGTTTCTTCAGTTTAGCAACAAATAATTCTTCTATATCTTTCCGTATTTACCTTTGTTACCGTTTTAATTGGAAAAAAGTCACTGAGGTATGGGTATATGTACACCTTTTCCCAAATGAGAAGTTATATTTACACAATGTTCCAAAAGAGTCTGCGTATTTTTTTTATTAAACATTGAAAGATTCTTTATTACTTATTCGATTATTATTTAAGAATTTAAATTTTTAGGCAGTAGAAAAATATAAAGAAGGTTTAAATTTAATTGATGATGCGCTAAATGTGAATGTATCAATGCCAGAAACAGCCGATTATTATTGGGAAGAAGCTCTTCGAATGATTCAAAAAATGAAAAAAACCCGAAAGGAAATACACGATAGAATACAAAGTATCCAAGGCATTTATTTAACTTATAACGAAGATAACAGCGATAATTTACGTATAACTCAAAAAAGTGTTTTATATTATTATGCCGAATTGTCGAAAATGATTTTGGATTTTTGTGTGAAATTGGAAGATTACGATTCTGATATTATTTACACGTATTTACAAATCAAATTATTTTTTGTTTCTTCAAATGGAATAGTTAAACAAGCATCTAAATATCAGAAATTGGTCATCGCATTTATGAAAGGTTAGTTACTTCGTAATTCAATAACTTCTTGTATTATACGCTTTATCCTTATTACGTGGGTGAATTTTCGACTGTTTTTAGAATTTATATTCATATGTATACGACAATCTTTAAATTTTCCAACGTTTCAGCACCTGTTGTGCACCTTCTTCAGAGAGGTATCAATAAAACTCGTTACTTTTTTGTGCTTCTGACTCCATGTTGAAATTGTCAAAATTTAATTATTATACTC
>NW_020441188.1:0-2897 GCF_000699045.2 Agrilus planipennis
CCAATTCGATTATACATTCGTCTCTTCCTTTTTCAATACAAAATGTTACCCAATAACGTTAATTTTTGTTATATGGAAGAGAATAGTCATTATCAAATGTCTAAAACAACATTTAAAGCCAATTTTCACCAATGGGAACGCTTTTAGCTATTACTGCTTTAACAAGCAAAACATTTATATATTTCCAAAAACATTAAACTGAAAAAAGCATGCAGTCCTACCTTGATGTTGTAGATACAAAGGAGCGACAAATTCTCCCCCTACGCTGTTCTCAAAATATCGCAGCACCCATCGGAACAATTCAGGGTGAGTCCCTCCTGGCCCAGTTGGTCTGTGAAAGTCCACTAACTGGCAACGTATTTTTAAAAACGATAACAAAGTGACCACTTCTGTAGCACCGATCCACTTCCTGGTGTTAACCAATCGACTACCCAGTTGCTCTGAACCCTGCAAAATAAAAAAAGAACAAAATAACCACAATCTTAATTTGGTTCAACCTCATAAATTTTGTTCGCATTAAAGTAATACCTGGTCTAAACTATTAGGATAATTGTAAAAAAACACTACATGACCGTAAATAGCGACAAGCTGATAAATATTCAAAGTTGAAAGCCTCGTAAAGCCAAATATTTTTTTCTTTTCGATCATAAATAAATCAGAGACATATGTGCATGCCAAATATGGTAGTGGATTCCTCTAATAACATGCCAAGCAACCACCGCTGGTTGAAGAAGTTTTTGACCTTGGCAAAACTGAAGATAAACCGGTTGAAGAATTAACAGGATATGTGAATTCTTCATGACATGTATGGCGTGTAAACGACGATATACGTTAAACCAGACGAAAAAGATCGATAGTAATTGTCAGACGGCGCCTATAAGGAATTTTTTGAAGTAAGTACTTAAGTTACCTGCTTCTCATACTAACCAAACAGCTTGCGAATAATTTTTTGATATCCTTTTTTCTGATTCCGAGACTCCGCTTTTTAAATTTTTTTGCTGACATTTGAATCAGGCATATACATTAACTGAGTAAATTCAGATAGGTGGTACCAAATTAGCAGAAGAAGAATTTTTAATTTCGTGCAACTGATAAAAGTTACACATTTAACAGGAACATTGTAGATATTTGAAGTACCGGTTTCATAAATTTTAAAATACTTTATCGTTTAGAATTAACCAATGGAAATACAGCAAAAGTTCCTTATTCACGGTTTCATTATTCGCGGGTGAAAAAATTGCAACCCTCTATTCGCGGCTAAAAATTTAATTATTCGCCGTTGCAATCGGTAAACAGAAAAGGATTCGGTGTCATTTATTAAGGGGATTGACCACAATAGATCGCTCATGCCTAGTGTAAATTTTTCCGGAAACATGGGTTTCTATTCTAAACATTGTGATTTAACGCTGCGAGATAAATATTTCATTTTTTGTATGGTAGCAGACAAAGGTTCGCACTAATTCGGTACGTTTTTGGTTTTAAATAATATGGTCATTAAAAGTTTTTACAAGTGCTTAAAGTTGATGCTTCTTGTAGGGCACGTATTTTCAATAGAAATTAAAAAATTAAAAAATGGCCTNAATAATGGAGTCCATTTCCCGTATAGTGACCTATGACGTTTTCGTATTAATTTCTTCCAAGTCATTATTTACTTACTTTTTACCATCTTGCAATTATACATGTAGATCAGAAATAATGTTTTGTTATATTAAGCATTTCTTTTATTTATAATACACATCAATTTTAATTGCAAGATTTGAGGAAAATAATCTCGAAAAATTTCCTTGAAAAATACTTTAAATGTGCTGTTTATCAAATTAATTAATAATTTAGCAACAAGTGCAGATACAGATACAATTAAAAATTTACCACTGAATTTCTGATGTGTTAAAACTGTTTGAAAATACACTGTGTTCAATTTAAACGACAAGCCAATAATTTCATTAAATATAAATGAAAAAAAAACTTGTACACTGCCAAAGTTTATCATAAAAATTGTTGGTAAATAAATAATAATTTTATCTGTTATTACTGTTTTTAGATAAATATGCTTTATCATAAAAACGATAAATGAAATGATAATTCTAGACGCAAAAGAAAAGCAAACGGAGTTGAAGTTTCAAAAAAAAAACAGCAAAGTAATAAACTTGAGAAGCTTTAATAAACTTTGGACTAACTGATATTACATAATTTAACAGACAATAGCAAAAAGTTAACAAAAGCTACCTAAGTCACAGTAATACAGCAGTCTATAACATAAAGCCTTTAAAACTTGACATTTATTAGTAATAACATCACTGATTAGTTTTATGCTTTATTAGTTGAGACCCAAAAAAAAAATTAAAAAGCATTCAAAAGTTTCTAATTCTGTTCTTCATTTTCGTCTATTGCAATAAAATTAAATTTATATAAATCACAGCTATTGAAAGTCAAATTTGTATTATTTACTTAATTTGTGAATGTCTTAAGTCTTAAATAAAAATACTGATAAGAAAGGAATATGATTTAAAAATCACAACACTAACGTACGTAAAAAAAATATAAAAAACGTGGAAAATTCCCGCAAAGAATTATATTTAAAATAATTATCTTTTTTTCTACTTTCTATGATCATAAACGTCACCACTTTGACGTTGACGTTTAAAACGGTTTTAACCCAATTTTTTAACCTATGGTTTTAACCTTAGTTTAAGACAGTTCACAAAATTTAAAAGTTTTGTACTCGTATATTGTAAATTAATAAGGAAATTTTCCGAAAATAACAAATTTGACGTTAGTGCATTACGTAATAAGTTCCAATTAGTTCAATAATTTTATACCCTGCTTATACTTCCCAGTAACTTGTGTTTTATATATGACCTTTAAAGATCACTTAGGTCAATTTTAAAAAGATCAAG
>NW_020441189.1:0-2862 GCF_000699045.2 Agrilus planipennis
TATTATACCACCATAAACTTGAGGTTCAATATTAATTTGAAATAATTTTTTCGATTTTTTATTTACCCACTACAAACTACCCCAAATTAATGAGGCGGGGGTGTGACGACAGCAACAATTTTTCCCTCATTAATTTGAGGTAGTTTGTAGTGGGTAAATAAAAAATCGAAAAAATGATTTCAGAATAATATTGCAAATTAATCCACTATTAAGTAACTAACAATGTTATAGGATTGATGGTTCATACAATTCTTTTAAGAAATTATTAATGGTACCTTCTATAGTCACAATTTGATTATTTACAGCCTTAGTGCAAATAACGGTACAGGGTCGAGTAATTTGAACAAAATGAAATTACTTTTTTGATCTCCAATGGTTAAAGATTATTAAAAGTGTATGTTGGGAGTGCGGTACTGTAGGGCTACGCAATATGAGACAGTTCGAGAATAGAGGGCGTTGTGGAAGTCAATAAGGAAAAGGAAAGACAAGATGGTGGTCAAATTTTGATACATACAGGGATAGTTACTAGGGTTACCAACTCTCCAGTTTTAGTTCGAAGACTCAAAAACAATTAAGATTTTTCCAGACTCCAGTTCATAAAAAAATAATCTCCGAATTTTCAATTGTTTTAAATTAATTAATTAATTAATCTACCGGTTGATTATTTTTTAACTATCCATAACGAGTAAGATTCTTTTTGTGTATTTATATATTTATTAAATGTATTCGAACGATCTCAGGACTTTCTAAAATTTTGAGTTGGTAACCGTACTTGTTACAGACATATTGAATAAGAGTCAAGAGAAGCAGAATAAGACTTAAATTAGTAATAAAAATAGTCTATAGATGGCGTTTACTATGATGCATGTACCTACTTCGTTACAATGGGGAATCCTATAAACTCCAACTATGTACACATTTGAATAAAATTAACAGAATGCATTTCAGTTGTCTTATTCATTCTGGCAAGCATACGAGCATCCCGCTACATGTTCCTGTTGGGGACGAAGAAAAATTGTAATGTAATTTATAGAGGACGAGAGAGCCGTGCATCCTGAGGGTTGCAGTCCCGTCGTGTCGCGTAGCGCCAACGAAAGATTAACTAAGATAAGCTCCCCGGCGGTGTCCGATTAAATTGCAATTTAGATTACGAAGCCGCCGCCTCACCTGGGACGTGGTGCCGCCGTCCTAGCGACACTGTTACCGTTACCGCGCCACCCAATCCACCTATCCAACGACCAACTCGTACCGTGACAGCTGGATTTACTTGCAATTTCGTCTAACGAACACACAAATTATATATCTGGATCTGTTAGTAAAATTATTGTGCTTGTTAGTTTTCAAGCGACATAATTTACCGTTCACGTGACGACCCCAATTGTGTTCGATGTCACAAAACGTTGAAGTATAGTAAGGGCAGGTTTCAATGATCCACCCTTTCGAAAAATAATAAAAGCCGTTATAATTTACAACAGGTGATACATAGTTACTTTTAACGACACGGCTGAAAGACACACAGATAAGTTGATGAAGGACTTTTGAGGTTAAGAATTATAAATTTCCCAAAATCTTTCATGCTAATCAGTCCCTTTGGTTCGAGATTAGCTAAATTTTTATGTTAATTTACCGAATACGATAAACAAAATTTGTCAAAATTTAAACGGCTTTCTTATCCGTGGGTCTATGTTTTCGTTTAGAAAAAATAATAAATTCACAATTTCCTATTTGGAATTCGACAGTTTCCATTTCCTGAAATGGCTCTTAACCGTTTTCATCAAAACAAATGTTGTTTACCAAATAGGCTACATAAAAAAAAATGGTTTATTTATTTGGCAAGATTAACTCGCGGAGGCGCCATCTTTTGTGAAAGAATGTATCCAACTTCCAACATGTTTGGATCAAGACCAAGTCATAATCACAAAACTGTTTAGAAGTTTCTCCGTTATTGGCTTTAAGGGTTAATGTCAAAGTTCATGAACGGGTTCTATTATCTAATAAAAGAAAACTTTTATCTAACTCATATATCAATTTTCAGGTACAGTAGGAGTACCAATTGCAAAATTTTTACTGTTAGTTACTTTTTCGGTCACGGACACTCATCACTTGAAGATATTAATCATTCCATTCTTTTTTCCATTCTGTTTCGTCACCAGGGAGTAGCGGACCGTTTTGCCTGAAACATCAGGAAATTGCAGAGACCTGAAGTCGGCGGGTGACCTTTCATTAATACAGGGGTAATCCCTCATGACCGAGCCAGAATGGCGTGCCGTGAGCGCCACTCTCTTCTTCTCTCGTAGGAGACCCTACCGATTACGGAAAAACACGACGCTGGTGAACAAAGACCGCATTGTGCTAACGAAATTAATTTTATTGGTAAAAAGGAGCCGTGCAATATTAAAAATCCTAACTTTTTCAAAGAAAACCGACTATTTTTGACGCACCAGTACTCAAAACCAGGGGGCCGCTGGTTGGATTCATTATAAGGGAGTGCCAACATCAAAAAGCCAGCATCAAAAATTTTTCATTAATTTGAGGTTATCTGTAGTGGGTAAAATTAATTCAAAAATTGGCAGACTGACTTCCACAAATACTTCAATTAGTTTACAACAAATGAGCGTTGGGAGTCAGACAAGGATGCACACTGTCACCGCTACTTTGTAATCTATACATCGAAGATGCGATTAACATCATTAATGACAGTACAACTGTACGGATAGTTATAGAGTGCCAAAGATTATAATGAATACATCTGCAAATGATATAGCAGTATTAGCATCTAGCAAGGAGAAGTTAGAGATCGCTTTAAAAAAATGGAAGCGGTATTGGCAAAACAGTATTGTATGAAAAGAAATAACAGTAAAA
>NW_020441190.1:0-928 GCF_000699045.2 Agrilus planipennis
GTAGGGTGGAAGGCCCTCTTCAGCCTGCTTTCAGGAATCGTGGGAATGGGTGGGTGGTGGTTCGGGTGAGAAAGATGAGACGGACGAAATGTAGACAGAAGAGAGTGAAAGATTATCTGTGGAATATTACTGCCCCAGCATTTGCCTAGGTTGTCCAAGGAAACCACAGAAAAACTTGGGCCAAGACAGACGGATCCGGAATCGAACCGGCGTCCTCCCGAATACTAAGCAATGGTCTAGACCAGGGATGGCGTACCAATGGCACGCGTGCCATTAGTGGCGCGCGACACAATATTTTGGGCACGTCACTAATATCAATCATAAAGTCTAGTTCAATATGGATCCAAAACTTTATTGAAACAAGGAAACTAATTGAAACAGAAAGATTGGCAGGTAATATAAGTGAAAATGCTAATAACAAAATTTTGGAAACATGAAATGCGTTACCAAACACTTTTAATTGTTTGAAGAAGCTGGCTTATGCTATTTTAACAATGTTTTTTCCTCAACCTATGCCTGCGAGTCATTATTTTCAGAGATGAATAACATTAAAAACTCGGTTAGAAATCGTTTGACAGATAACTCCAGTTCAGCACGCATTCTGCTAAAAGTAACATCTTAGAACCCTAACATAAGTTATTTGTCATCTAATCTACAACAACAAAAGTAACACTAATTTTACTTTAATTTAAATTACACGTATAATTTAAACATTGCAAAATGTTCCTATTTTTTTGTAGTAAATAAAAAAGTTTAAGTTGATATTATTATTATTTTCCCAATAATCACAGAGACAAAATTATTTGATGGCACGTCTTTGACCTGATTAAACTTTTCTTTATAAAAATGGCACGTCGATACGTAAAGGTTCGCCATCCCTGGTCTAGACCATTGGTTAGCATTCGGGAGGACGCCGGTTCGATTCCGG
>NW_020441190.1:1660-3074 GCF_000699045.2 Agrilus planipennis
AAATTTTTAAAACAAGAGCAAAGACCGAGGCAAAGACAAACGCAAATTTCCTCCTAACTTCTTAAATTTATTTAAAAACGAGTGCTGTTAAAATTTGTGCACTTTCCCTTCTAAACCAGGCCATTTGGTTACATCGCACCCCGGGCCAAAATCGTCAGTCCGGCTGTGGTAGTTCTGCTTCCTTTTGAAAATACAGTCAAAATCTGTTATAACGACACCGAAGGGACTACTCATATTTGGTCGTAAAAACCGATAGTCGTAATAGCCGGTGACGTTGCTATTAAGTACTTAATACCTATTATTGAATGTGTGATTAATATATTCCTATATAAAATAAAACTACATTTTATTAATTTTACATAAAACGTATTATAAAAAGACATTCATCATCATCATAAGGTCCTCAGTCCTAAGACTGGTTGGACACGTACCACCACTTTTTCCTATTCTGAGCTAAACTTCGCATTTCCCTAAAACTATAGCAGTAATCTAATCTAGGTCTACCTCTACCCCTCCTAACGCCTGAGAAGGTGTCCTATCAACCTATCTCGCCTATTTTTCATTGACTTCCATAGAGTCCTCTGTTCTCCTATTCTTTCCAATACCTCTTCATTTCTAACCATATCTAGCCACGTTATCCTCATCATCCGCCTATAACACCACATTTCGAACGCTTCTAACCTTTTCTTTTCCGCCGCGCCCACTGTCCATGTTTCACACACGTACAACGCCGTACTCCAAACATATACCTTTAACAACCTTTTTCGAATTTCTAAATTAACCGTTCGCGAGCATAGAAGCGACTTCTTTTTATAAAAGGCGATACGACCCTGCTGTCCTCTGCTTTATATCCCTACTACTCCTTCCATCCTGACTTATTTGACTTCCTAGGTATAACAATTTCATTGCATATGAAACTGTTCATTAGAATAAAAAACAATTTTTTGTAATACACTGACAGCATTGAGACCATCATTCAAAGTTGGCACTGTAAATTGTTCTTCAGTCTCTTCCTGTTTGTCATTTTTCTCTTGAACTTCTTGTACAATATCATCTTCCGTAGCTGGTGCACAAATTGCAATAGAGCTATCTGCATCAATAAACTCCTTAGCTTCAGTAGCAGATATTCTGAGAATTACAATAGACCCTGAACTCGACACGTTTTTGTTTACTTTTGCGATTTTAATGGTCATTTACTATACCAGATGTGGATACTGTTACCTATTCAAATGTTTACAATACAGCTAGTCGTTCTAACAGATATAATTGTCCGAAAATATCAGTTAAATGTAGTCGCTTAAAGAGATATCTCGTATAAACAATGTCGTAAAAACCAGTGTTTTTTATAAGGCGGTCTAACAGAATTAAGCCGGGACCTATGATTTTGGTCAATATAACCGGTATGTTGTTCTAA
>NW_020441191.1:0-2848 GCF_000699045.2 Agrilus planipennis
TGTTATTATAAGACAACTGAAACCAGACGCATCAGGTCGAACAATAGTAAAACGATTACAATTTAAAGTATTATTGACTACAAAACAGCCCAATAACACAATCTTACTTAAGAGCAAACAAATTTTACAAATAAGTGATAAATGCATTTATTATATTTTTTTCATTAATAATAAAGTTCATTTTTCCAAAAATTTTTAATGTGATAGCAATAATATTTCCTTGCGAAGGCCACATGCAGCATTCCTGATGATGCGCAAATGCGACAAGTAGTTATATGCCCCTTCCTTGCCCTAGGGGACATCCTCATGGGCCCACAAGAGGTAGTGTGGCTACCCACTTAGGAATCCTACATGCACCCCCCCCTCAAAATTCTAGCCGGGAAATACCTGATGATGATGGTTTGTAATTTATATTTGTAAAAATTCGTCCAATTTATTAATGCAAGTCCTACAGGTCTCTACCCATTACCAATGTAATAATAATATAAAACGGTAAGATAAGATATCAAAAATTTCATCTACTACCTACTAAGTAGTATGATAATTCTTAAAATGATAAAAGTATCATATACTGAATCGTGAATTCCTTATGTATAAATCTTTAGATCATAGTTAACCTTAGCGTTTCTCGTATTCACATCTTTTTGAGGAAAAACTGTCTAGTAGCTTTTTCTTTAAATATGTAGTAAGAATCTGTGACCCAACTTGTTAAAAGTCCCATTTTCTCCCACTAATGGTGACCTGTTTATCACTGTGCTCTGCACTAATCCACTGTCAAACTCAAACATTTGGCATCTAGTTCTCAGCATGCGTATCAGGGCGTATATTTTAATCTTATTCAATAAATAGTTAGAACCCACCGAGCCCATCATATTCCTAACATTATTTTTCAAAATATGAGACAGTTGCATCCGTCCAAGGAATAGTTATTTGCTTCATCCATTAAACGTTTTCAAGTAAATTCACGTTTCAACGAGTTCTTCCACCTTAACCAGTCTCATGGCATAAATAAGATATGCGTAATTAAATTAAATAACGACAAACTTTTAAATTCATCGGTTTGCATTAATTAGACAGATACTTAACTAGCAGCTTGCGCAAAAAACATAGATATTATTCAACAAATGTTTTACTCGTTTAGTTTTGCATTCCAGCGGTGACTTATTAAATTTATTATATTTTTCCGCAAGAACGTGATCTGTGTTTATGTTGCCTGTTACGTCTGTAAGTGTCCTTTTGCTTGTTATAACAAAATTGTCTTGTCATACATTTTAAGTTGAAAAGTTCCGGTGCGGTAACCTTTCGGTTTAACGACATACGTTTTCTTACCATTAAATAAATAGCTACATAATTTAGGATAAATATCGTAGATATATATTTCCAAAGCAATTGTAATCTTAATAATGATAAGAACAGGATAATTCTTTTAGAAAAGGGTCTCCTGAATTACAGCTAGGGTTGCCACCCGTACTTTATTATAAAGTATTGTACTCTATTTCGACTGTGCGGAGGCGGGGCGACAGGAATAAAGCTTCATTAAAACTAATTAAAAATGAACTTTTAGTTTACTTAGATCTTTGTTTGCCATGTTTAGAAGCTATTAATGTATTTAAGAGCAACAGCAATTTGTTACTGGCTGCTAGGTGTAACAAAAAATATGTTTTTAGATACAAAAAATAAAATACTTTATTTTTATGCTGAGTACTTTTTTTCTTTAACCTTTTAGTCGAAAAATACTTTATGTAAAACCTGAAAAGGTGGCAACTCTAATTACAGCCGAACAAAACCAAATTCACTCCCGTTCAGGGTCGTCTTTATTGGAGGCCCTGGACACATTAAGCTCAACGGGGCCCCCCAAGGCTTTGGCAGAGGAATATTTTGGTTTATTCAATAAAATGAATGGATAATTGTAATATATGACTCGGAAAAGTATCATTCTCATGTTAGTGCTTAAAATTGTGTTTTTTGAAAAGGCACCCTTTTAGTCGTTAGTCGTTATCTATCAGGTGTTCAAATTCTATGTTTATGAAAAAATCTCATTCTATGGATATTAACAACAAATTAGTCAATCTGTCTTGAAGTATTCTTCTTCTCAATTCATTTCAGTTTAGAGAAGATATTAAAAAGATATTTGGAAATGTGTCTCCAATTTTGTTTTCTACCAATGTTGATAAATTTTTGGAATGCTATTAGTTGCTTCATTTTTATTTTTTAATATTTCGCCAAATGCGGATTCTATTTCTAACTCTTTCTCGTTAACATAATGAATTTCTGCAAATTATTAGCGACTTTGTCTCGGGATTTAGAGTTTTAAAGCGAAAAAACCATGGGAAGAAAGGTATAGGTATCTCTTTTTCCAATCAGTTAGACTGTCGGTGCAGTCTGCAGAAAATGTCTGGCGTGAACTTACAAGTTTTATTCTTTGCGACAAGTCCTTGTAGTCAGATTCCGCATTTTTATCTTTGGTGGGCGATTCGAAGTAATAAAATTTGAGAATATATAAATGTTTGAAGAATTACATATAATACTCGCGCTTATGCAAGTAGGTACCTATTCTAGTCAGTAATTATTGGTTAATTTTCTTAAAATAATTATCGGTTTTTGGTTGGTGGATAGATCTGGCAGGAACTAGGGGGCCTCCGTCGATCGTGGGACCCTGGGTACTTGCCCATAGTGCCCAATGGAAAAGACAAAAAGACAATTCATCTGATCGTGAATGTATGGAAATAAGATTCAGCCAAACTCACTCTCATATCATCACCTATTATTTTTCGAAAAGGAACAAACATTGACAATTCTTTTTGTTAAAATTATATGTTTATACTTATATCTGGAGGAGAAGGGGAGG
>NW_020441192.1:0-2931 GCF_000699045.2 Agrilus planipennis
CTGCAAAACCTAATTAATCACGAATTTCTAATTTTATGTAATGTTGTCTCCGATAGTACCTCCCAAACATCCTTAAGTGTTTATAGAAGATCCCCATCAATCTCTTAAAGCTCAGGATATGTATAAGAAGGACCACCGTCTGTCCAAGAGCGATGCGCAATGCTTTCTTTGTGTTTAATTTCGTCTAGTAGAAAAAACTGCTGATTATTGCATATTATTCAGATAAGGTGTATTTAATCTGACGATAAGCAGTCTGGACAATATGCATTTGTAAGGCCTTTTCATTGAGAAAGGAGCAAACCAATGAAAAAATTAAAGTTGGTTTTCCAGTAAATGCAAAAGCGGTAAGAAGTACCCAAAAGAACACGTGAGTCCTTACGATCTCCGGTATAAGGTAATAAAAGATCATTATAATTAATCAATCTAATTAACGAGTGTTCCAAATATAAATAAATAAATAGTTATATTAAATAAATAAAAATCTTTTTTAAAAACACCTAGGTTTGTAACGTAACTTAGTTGTTTAATAAAGTTATGGTGTCATGACCGTATCATGTTATACGTTGGAAAAACCCATCGGAACTAAAAAAGTTGCGTTAGAAACTACCGTACTGGTAGAAATTTCAAAATAATTAATATCACATACCGTTATTTGAAACTTCAACTAGTGCGGTAGTTACTGATTCAACTTTATTATATTTATATGTAGTTTGGAGTAGATCGAGGCATATTCTTATTGAGAAATTTATTATTTTAATCTATTAGACACTAGATAGGATAATAGTACGATATAGATGATAGATACTCAAAAATATATAAACACTCGTAAAAAGCATGCATATAAAACCTTGTGATACATATTTATACCCACGTTTTGATAAATATTGACATGAGAATCTTTTTAAAATTTCAAACAGAAAACGAGTTTGTGCTAAAAATAAAATTACTAAGAATCCGTATTATATACAACGGAAAAATTATACGATTAGTTACACAATCAATTAAAAAAGGGATTTAAACTAAGTAAAATAATGCACAAAAACGCAAGTAAAACACCTAAATTATAAAATGGCGANTTATGGGGTTGTGTAAAACAGCTCCAGTGCAGAACGCTAGTGATTTGTATGACCGTGCATGATCGCAGCAAATGAAGTATGCCAAATACCGAACGTTTCTGCGGGATTCAGAATTAATCATTATAGTGTACATACGTACGTGTTGTGTGTTTACTGGTGTTGTAATTAATTTTTTCTAATAGGATAATAGGGCTATTGGCGAACCGCCCATAAAAAAGGTAACGTACCCTGACAATACCTCAACGGTGGTTTGGAAATTTAATAAAATTATTCAGACGATACTAATTTACCTATTAAAATTTACATGAAGGTATTTTTTGTGTTTTAATGTTCTTAATACCACGTCTGCATTCTATTAATTGCTATCGCAATGGACGCTCTCAAAATTATTATGTGTAATAGCGTAGTTCTTGATATTTGTTTTGTGAGTCGTTCCACAACCGTCACTGTTTACATTTTTCATCGATGTAATTTTTTAGTTGTTATCGAAATTTGTATATACCTTACCAATTCACGCCCAGGGCAGGCTTCGGCCTGTAATTTCGTCTGGTCTTCTTACAATATTTTTGACCCTTAACCACGCTGCTTACGATTCCCACTGCATTTGGCTAACACACTCCAAAACTTGCTACTTTTCTCAGAAACGCCCTGTATAGAAAGAGAAGAGACTCGACAGTGTATGTTTATTTTGCAATTCAGAAATGCTCGTCGCTCAAACTCAACTAAAACAGCGACGGACTCATCATTCAAATGAATCATCATCATCATAAGGTTGTCAGTCCTAAGACTGGTTGGACACGCACCTCCACTCTTTTCTATCCTGAGCTAATCTTCTCATTTTCTTAAAACTAGAACAACCCATATCCTTAACTATTTGCGAACAGTAATCTAATCTAGGTCTACCTCTACCCCTCTTAAGTCCCGTTTCTGTCACTAATGTCTCTGACTAGACCTTCATGCCTGAGAAGGTGTCCTACCAACCTATCTCGCCTATTTTTTATTGACTTCCATAGAGTTCTCTGTTCTCTTACTCTTTCTAATACCTCTTCATTTCTAACCTTCTCTATTCACGTTATCCTCATCATTCGCCTATAACAGGGATGGCGAACCTTTAGGTATCGACGTGCCATTTTTATAAAGAAAAGTTTAATCAGGTCAAAGACGTGCCATCAAATAATTTTGTCTCTGTGATTATTGGGAAAATAATAATAATATCAACTTAAACTTTTTTATTTACTACAAAAAAATAGGAACATTTTGCAATGTTTAAACTTTACGTGTAATTTAAATTAAAGTAAAATTAGTGTTACTTTTGTTGTTGCAGATTAGATTAGGGTTGTAAAATGTTACTTTTAGCAGAATGCATGCTAAACTGGAGTTCTGTCAAACGATTTCTAACCAAGTTTTTAATGTTATTCATCTCTGAAAATAATGACTCGCAGGCATAGGTTGAGGGAAAAACGTTGTTAAAATAGCATAAGCCAGCTTCTTCAAACAATTAAAAGTGTTTGGTAACACATTTCATGTTTCCAAAATTTTGTTATTAGCATTTTCACTTGTATTACCTGCCAATCTTTCTGTTTCAATTAGTTTCCTTGTTTCAATAAAGTTTTGGATCTATATTGAACTAAACTTTATAATTGATATTAGTGACGTGCCCAAAAGATTGTGTCGCGTGCCACTAATGGCACGGGTGCCGTTGGTTCGCCATCCCTGTTCTATGAAAATATAACGAAATCATGTTTTTGTAATGTACTTGCAACACTTTATAGAAGAAACATTTTTTAAATATTCATCAAAGTATCATCTTTGTAACAGTAATATAAAAGCATATTTTTTTTAAGTTACTTACATA
>NW_020441193.1:0-658 GCF_000699045.2 Agrilus planipennis
TTATTTAAATGCGAGTACTATTTATTTTTGACAAGAAAAAATTTTGTGGCTCTTTAAAAACTTTGAAATTTTGTAAATTGTAATTTTCGACTCTTCCGACTCAAAAGGTTGCTGTCCCCTGGACTAACCAATAAGAAACAAGGCGGTTGAACGGCTGAACACCTGCTAAAATGGCTCCAGATCTGGATTTCTTCTGTAGGATGTTCTTAAAGAGGACAACCTCAGATAAGGATCTCAAGAAAGAAGTTATATGAGCACATTAGAGTGACAACAGGTCTCTTTGACCAAAAACAGTAAAAAGTGGTCAACAGGAAGTCTCAACACCTAAAAGCTTAATCGCAGGACCTAAATGAGTAATCTAACAATCCCCTTTGAGCCCTTAACAGGGCCGCATATTCATATACATTATAAATACCAAAGATGAAGTGCGAAAATTTGAATCGCAGACAAGATATTGAAATATACGAGGGTGGATTGATAAGTTTCCGGCCTGACCAAGAAAAACAAGGTTTTTAAAAATTTTTTTTTTTTATTTCTCAACATAATCTCCTCCAAGGCTGATACATTTCTCATAGCGGTGTTCCAGTCTATTAATGCCATCTCTATAGACTGATTCGTCAAGCTCCTCAAAATAACCATTTACAGCTTCGATTACTTC
>NW_020441193.1:2104-3954 GCF_000699045.2 Agrilus planipennis
GCAAAAAACGGAAAATTTTGATTTCAAAGCTCTGTAAAAAAATCAAATAATGAAAATGGAAATTCGGCTCAATGAGATTTTTTGTTCCAAATTTAGTGTACTATAAGATATAGCCATGGATTTTATAGAAAAAAAATTTCTTCCTGGGTTGCAAGAATAAATACGGTAAAAAAATCATTTTTCTGTGTTTTTTAAACGGTAAAATTTCAGATTCGATGATGGACCTCTTAAAATTGAAATTATGAGCTCCGCTTCTAACAGGATATTTGTTTAGACATATTTTACGATATTTGAGCGGAGAGCAAGAAAAAAAAAATATCGAGTTTTTTTGGCACAGCCTAGTGCCTACAAAAAGGTCCCTATTCGGGTGCTAATTTAATTAATTTTAACAATGCTTCAATGCAATTAAACCCAAGAAATCAGCTCCTTTTGAATATAAATTGACCCCTTCCGGGTTGTTTTTTAACACTTATCCGTTCTTCGAAAAACGGGTCTTTTCAAATTTTGGAGATCACTAATCAGAGAGTTTGAGAAACGTTGATTTAGGCTACATTTTTTTTTTTACGCGAGCGAAGTCGCTAGGTAAAAGCTAGGTGTAGCGAGCACGAGTGTGTTTGTGTGCGATCGGGCACACGTGTGTATGAACGGCTTATCGATTCGCCTACTAGCCGCGGACGCCTTTCTTCATGTGCGCCGTATTTGTAAATGTGTGTGTCGTACTTGCGTTCTGGGAAAGCAGTTGAACAGTTCAAAGAAAAATAAACTATCCGGATGTTTCGAGAAGGCTCCCGAAAGTAAACAAAAGAGTATTTAAAGGAAGAGACGGTCGCCGAGTTGAGTAGAAATAAATTGACCGTTGCAGAAGGGAATCGGGAAATAAATTGACAGTGATAGCAGTAAGTTTAGTAATAATTTAATACTGTTAAACCTGCTGAAAGTAAGGGAGTTTGGTCGCGGTGGATGGAAGTGGGTGGTTGTGGGTGGCGAAAATGTGAAAAAATATATATATGTCCTTTTCTAACTTATGAGACTTTTTGGAAAGTTCTAAAAATTTCTAGTATGATCTAAAAAGTTCCAAATTATGTGCAACTATTAAAATCGGTATGGAATGTTCCAGAAAGTTCTAGAAATATCAGGAATGATCTGGAAAGTTCCAAATTGTGTGCAACTGTTAAAATCGATATGGAATGTTCCAGAAAGTTCTAGAAATATCAGGAATGATCTGGAAACTTCCAGATTGTATGCAACTGTTAAAATCTATATATTCTTAAATATTTTATGGTACTATTAAACAATTTAACCCGAGCAACGTCGGGTTTCGCTGTTAGTTATTTATAAATAATTGCTCCACGGGCTCTACGGACTTATCAGTTACGTCACCACGTTCAACCAACCGTTATTATTCGTTTATTCATTACTTATGAAATACGTAAGAGGTCATTACCAAAGTTGTCTGCATTACAAAGTTAGTTTCATCATGTGATATAAAATTATATTTCCATTGTTAAAAAAATATGTCACTAGGTAGTTGTCATTGATAAAAATTATTTTACATAATACGCAAGTATGTTATAAAATCAGCGTCAGAAGGTGTGTACTTTCTTCCATTATGTTGTCTTACGATCAATACGTTACATTCGTATCCCGCGATCCTACCGTGGAAAGTGAAATTAACTATACCATATAGGGGCGACGCACCTAAAAACTGGTAACGACTACCAACTTGTATGGTGTATAATAAGAATGCTTTCGTCGCTGATGCAATGCGATACAGTGACAAGTTTTAATGTTTGGAAGCTTGTTGTCTCCATATTACGAAACACAGTAAAATACCATGATATATACACATG
>NW_020441194.1:0-1006 GCF_000699045.2 Agrilus planipennis
TTAAAATTTTTTAAGTTCAACATATTTCAGAGATCCCAGTCTTTCTACGAGAGACTCGAGTCTCTCAATTTTTCAGTTTTATTCATTCAGTCTCTTCGTGAGAGACTCAAATCTCTCAATTCACAATTTTATCGTTCGAGTCTCTCATACACAAACTGTGAGAGATCCATAAAAACACCTAGGTAATAACTAAGAGACGCTCTCAGAGACGCTGAAAGACCCTGAGAGACTGGAGAAAGACTGAAAATTTTTGTCTAAGGTATAGAAACTTGAGTTTTGTTTTAACTAAATGTGTCCCCTGTCTCATTAATGAAAGTATGTACCTTTTCTAGAAATCCCTCTTATTAAACGACTAATTTCGTAAACATTAACACACTTGTTGAACCTGTCCAAATTTGAACGAATGGGTACCGTACCTACCAATAGTAAATTAAAAAAAATTGCAAACTGTACCGTATTACATATCAAATGAAAGGGTTTGTTTTAAGGGTCTTAAATATATATTTATTTTAAAATTTTGAAATAAATAGTTTTAAAGTTATTTATTATGAAAATTGACCATTATCTCCGAAAATACTGAATCTAAAATTTTCAAAAAAATGTAGAAAATAGTTCTTTACTTATAGATTACGGGAAAATGAATAAGAAGTCTATGGTGTGAACATAACAACAAAACAATATTGTGCGTAAAAATTTACATTTGCAGTATGGGAGATCATGTTTCTTTTTCAACTACAACGTTAAATTGGTTCTTGGGTTAGGGTTCCGCACGTCTAACTGAAAAAGGGAACCTTTATAGGATCACTTGTGTGTCTGTCTGTCCGTTTTTTTGCGCCATTCTGTACATCGTTAACAGGTTTGGTAAATTTTCTGCCTCACAATCAGATTTAGAACGCTTTGATTCGCTCCTTGGAGGTAACAGAAACGATTTCTTAATTTATATTCATTCCTTTCGTTAGTAATTTATTAACCGCTAGAAATCCATTCAAGATGGGAAAACATACAC
>NW_020441194.1:1273-2898 GCF_000699045.2 Agrilus planipennis
GTACTAAGGGCGCTTGGAATAAAATATAATATTTATGTATAATTTAAAATAAAAAAATTAGAACCTCATCTGTACTGTTTGCCAGAGAAGGGCATTCGTTTGAATATTCGGTAGACGATGATGACGTGTTGACCATAGCAACAATTGCTACCGACATATTTGTTCTCATAATGTAAGCATTTGCCATTCCCAAAAATAACATAAAAACTGTGAAGTGCCGTGCTCCGACCCAACCAAAACATCTACCTGAAAAAAGGAAAAGAAAACGGTATTTAATCTTTGGGTTTTGATAAACAATACTAACTCGGATTACGCTACCTCGACTTACGTAAATAACTGAGAATTGCATGATTGTTATGTTTGTATTACCAGTTTTGTTTCTACACGATTTTTTTTCTTTGTTTCACGATTATGTAAGAAATATCTGCCCTTATCTACATATAGCATATAGCATCTACATATAGCAATATGAGAACTAAATTGAACTATAAAATTGACGAAATGTTGACGACTGAAGTCTGAAAAATTAGTATGAAAAAATTGACTATACCATATAAAAATTTAATGCAAAATAACAATACAGTATCTGGAATTAAAATTTACTGATTATTAATTTTATATTTTAAATTAAATTGTAACAGAAAAATTTAAATGATCGATATTTCTAGGTAATGTTACTTATTTATCCTTTTGTATAATATAAAATTCTAAAAGCGTGCTGTAGAATTGAACTCTAAAGTAGTTCCTATGTTAACTGCTTATTTTAATCGCGTCTTAAAAATATTATTTTCATTTACAATGTTTTTTTATTGACGATTCCACTAGTAGCTGTGTTTGTAAATATTTCAAAAGTAAAAACAAAAAAAGAATTAAATGACTTACTCGTACAGGTTTCTTGATTAATCCCATTTTCGTTAACAGGTTCATTTTTGGTGGCTATTGCCATGATTTATGGGAACTGAATTAATGAGAAAAGATACGAATTTTTATACTTATATGAATTAATATAATAAAACCTGACTGTGATCGAATCACGCACAAGCACAAGACGATTCTCGGGGACGCAACCAATTTATAGCAATTTCATTATTCTTTTATATTCTAAGATAACACTTCCAAGATAAGTATCTAATTGTGACAACCGATAGATAAATTACGATAATCATAATGCTGTGCGGCGCTTACATTTGATACAAGTATAATTCCTAATCAATATTTGACTTAGTATAAAAAAAAAACGTCAATCAAGCCTGGTATAGTACATGATCCTTTCCAAAGATCCATGCCGGATCCGTTTCAAGGATCCATACCCGATCCGGCCAAAGAATCAGGATTAATTTTGTTTCTGCATATTAATTAAACAATAATAATTTAGTCATAGCATTAATAATAAATTTATAAAATGTCGAAACTGCCAGACGCGTATCGCGATCTCGATCTTTGTGGATCTCATCAGCGCGTCGTAGGCAACTCCAACAGAACACAGACCGACTTTTACCTGCTGTCTTAACAGTGCGTTTTAGAAAATAATACAAATGGCGCAGTAAACGCCATCTGTAGCACGATGCTACATTTTAGGATTACGTATGCTCCAACAAGGTCCACTTGTGTGGATATCTACTTGC
>NW_020441195.1:0-769 GCF_000699045.2 Agrilus planipennis
TAGGTATGAGGTACTTAAAATAGTTACATTAAAAATGCAAAAATGCAAAACTCCTACTTCTTTTTGCATTTAAATACTTATTTTTTTGAGAAAAGATCTTCTATTTACTTAAAATACCTTTTATTTTTTACTATTTGCAAAATGCAAAATTCCTTTTTGTCATTAAGTTATACGTTATATAAATTGAACGAAAGTTACTCAAATTGGCCATGGACAGTACTAAAAGCTGAAAACGAGATGAGACATCCTTGTTTGCCTTCTAAACTTTGAACTAAAAAGGGCGCAAAAGATTCTGAACTCCTTGGAAATGGATATCCAAAATCTTGTGGATTAAATATTGCTTTCTTATTGTTTTGTCGCAATACATGAAATTTCGCAGTTCTAAACTCAATACTTGCTAAATTATCACTGAAGATGCCCTTAGTAAGGAACGACGAAACTTTTTGAACTACGAAATATCATGCATTTTACATTTAAATAATTTTAACAAGCCGTTGTGCACATCCTTACCCGTAGAAGGGTACAAGAAGGTCAATACAGAATCTCTTGAAAATTTTTAGAAATAAGCTGGAAAACTTCCTAGCAAGTCAATATTAACATAAAATATAATATAACTCGCACTATTTTATAATAAACAATGAACTCTCTACGTTACGAAATTAAGCTTAAAAGGATCGTCTTTAATCGGTAAAAGGTATAAAAATTCGTCGTAATTTTGATCACAATCTCCCCCAGCCCATATTATTTTATATTTGATTTAAAATCTATT
>NW_020441195.1:1775-2829 GCF_000699045.2 Agrilus planipennis
AACGTTGGAAATCTTACGTTAGTAGCATGGTATCTTACTTTTGATTACTAACAAACACTCCATTTGCTTTTCTAATTAAAATAATTTTAAAATAACATTTAAAACAGTACAAAAAATAACAACATAAATACGCTTAACATAAATTTCATTTAGATAATACAAACCAAGTCTTCAATTTAAATAGTTACAAGCGTTTTAAAACTTTATTTTATCATAAACAAGTTTCGCAAAAACTTAACACTAATCGTAAGTATATAATGTCAGAATTACAGCAATTTGGATTCAAACTATTAGACCATTCGACACAAAGTTCGCCTACATTACTACGATTTAAAATTAAACTGTACATTTCTACCTAAAGTTAAACGATAGATGACCATGACTAGATCAAAGATACTACAATAAATATACTTACAACTGCAAGCATGCACAATATACCTACGAACGAACGTCAAGAATTACCTTCAGAAACCCTCATAAATTACAAAATAGACAAACTAACGCATTATCTTTGTAATACAATTAAGAAAAAGTTTATTTTATAAAAAAAGTAATGCATAAATTTTTAAAACAACTCTTTAATTGCTATTTATTTTAAAGTGAAATATCTCTTTCTCTCACGGTCGATTTTTAACTTCCTCTTGAAAAGCATATTTATTCATTTATCAAAGCTGACAACATTTTTTGCTCACATTTTTTAACCCGCTGCTTATCGGTAAAATGAGTAAACAATTTGTAATAAACATCTATCAAACATTCATCTGTTCTTTCTAACTACAGTGCACAACATAAAAATAGGCAAGTATGCCAAACTTTAGAGGAAAAATGTAAAACTTTAGTTACAGGTACACCAGCAGTGTAAAGATGTCGTGATGATTTTCACATACTTTTTATGTTATTGTTACACAAATAACAAATTTAAAATATTGTTCTTTCTCATCGAAAAAGTTACCTGTTGACTAATTTTGATTTATACTGTACTTCTAAACTACAGCGCACTTTCTTTGCTTCGCATAGAATAATCAATAATTTTTAATTCAATAATAGGTCTCCT
>NW_020441196.1:0-719 GCF_000699045.2 Agrilus planipennis
GAGCGTGTTTTTAATGCCAATCACATTATAAAATTCGGAAATAACAAATCCGGAAGCTGGCCTTCAAATTCCGTCAAGTTTACTGCCTACTTTTTAAAAACATCGGATTTACGTTATTTATCACGTTATATATTTGGTGAGGTGATTCTGGGTAATTTAAGCAATATCATATCAATGACTTGCACGTGTAAAGCCGATTTAAGAGAACGTTGCAAACACATTATAGCAACTTTGTTGTATTGCAGCAGGTAGGTTCTTAACCTCAAAATACTTATATCGTATCATTAGAATTGTGTTAAATNTACTACCCTTAAATGCAATATCAATGTAACTAAGAAATTAAGTAGATTGAAAGATTGTAAAAAGTAAATAACCACAGACAGTACAGTAAAAGAATGCCATCTGTGAAAATTTGTCAGGAATTGTTTTTTTATTTGCATGTAAAACAATTTAACACTGTAACATCCATTTAAATTGTAAGAGACGTATTGGTATCCGTCGAATGGGAGGAGCTTAAACACATGGCGCCGATTAGGGAAAATTTACCGTAGTTCCTATAGCGTACCGTGCAATTTCCAAGTTTTTAAATTACGATAAAATGATAAGTATTGACACAATATGTGATTGGGCTGACACAAAGCCTCGGAAAGGAAATTTCGTTGAAGGTGAGCGTGTTTTTAATGCCAATCACATTATAAAATTCGGAAATAACAAATCCG
>NW_020441196.1:2475-3201 GCF_000699045.2 Agrilus planipennis
CAGTATTAGCATCTAGAAACATCAACGTATACCCACTACGAAATCTCCGGTGGAAGGATGTAAAAGGGAAGTGAAAGGATTACAATTTGTATAAGGTGAGTGAAGTATTACAGGTGATAAATTCCAATTGGCTATTAACTAATCGTAAATTGAATCTCTAGTAAAGAAAGTCTGCGTTTGAAACGTTGTCATGTATTTAAACTGTGATTTTATCTATGCTTAAGTGACAACTAACTGTCTGATGAACAATGTTCTGCTAAACCTGTTCGAAATACCTATTGCTAATAGGTGACTTTGAATTGCCTAATATGAGTCACAAGAAATACAGAATAATTGATATATGATTTAAATGGTTAACCCTATCTTATTTTTCATGATTGGGATTATTGGAAGTGTGTATTGAAGCAATATAACATCTAGAGTTATTCCTGAAAGATATTTAGACGAAATAGAGGACATACCTCATACTAACATCTCGAAAACAATTACTGACAGCAATCATCTAAAATCATAAGGTACTTCCTTATTTTTTTTTTCCTTTCTTAGTTGTTATAGTAACTGAGTTGTCATCTAACCACTTCACTCACCACTTGTCCAGTCAAGAAACCTGTTACGTGTAGGCTCTGATGAGCACATATGACGAATATGGGTTTGGAAAATCTGTTTCAGAGCCTTAATCATTCTATAAAATGGAATCGTTATAAATAATTTGTTCTGCGATGACAT
>NW_020441197.1:0-2831 GCF_000699045.2 Agrilus planipennis
CAGACTGATTTAGTGTTTATAATAATTTTGATTTCTACGTTTGTCTTTATTAATAAAAACGCGCTTTTTAAATTAAAAAGTATTCATTTATTAATTGAAACTGTGGTGTTAGCAATTTAAATAATCAGACAGTAACTTACAATTTTATAATAACATAGCTCATTAACTAAAAGAATAATGCAAGAAGTCTCACCAGAAAAATACTATAAATAGTCGAAAGGTTTTCTTTTAAAGAACAGTTCTTCTAATATATTCGATTCTTTGTTTACTTTGTACTGAAGTCCTTTAGCAAAACTAAAAAGAATACTTAATTACTAAGTCTAATGCATTTATAATTTAAAGTCATACTTTTCATCAGATAAGGGATTTGTTTGACTGGATTTATTATCTACATTGGACTTTTGATACTGAGTAAATGATTCCTGTAGATTTGCCTCTCGTTTGAAGGTATTAATGGTAGCATTTCGACTGGTTTTATGTTTTGTAAATTTCTTGTGTAATTTTGTACATGTGTCTTTTGTTTTAAGCCAATCTAGAAGGACGCCTTTGAGTTGATTATGAAGAAATTTCATCTCTTCCAATAATTTTTTTTCCAGTTTATTTCTTTCTGATTTTTCATTTTGGATTTCTTCTTTTAAATGAACTATCTAAAATTAAATAGTAATCTTAAATGTGTTAAAGTAAAACTTAAAAAAAATGTACTAGTTCCTACCTGTGTTGTGAAGATTTTTTTCTCGTAATTAAATATATTTTCTTTTTCTCTAAACGTCGTTTCTTTTAATTCTTTAATTTTAATTTCCCTTTCAAGTTCTTCCAAATGTTGCATTAGACAAGCCTTTTCATTTTGATAATTACTACTTTTTTTTTCCATTTCTTCAATTAAAGAGCCGTATTCCAACTTCAGATAACAGTAATCACTTTCTAAACGAGCTTTATCTTCTAAAACTGATGCTAAATCTGATAGTAAAGTAGAAATTTTATTGTGCTCTTCCTGATATTCTTCACTTTTACTGTTTTTTGGGGAATATTGTAGGCTTCCTTTACTTAAATATTCATGTAAATTTGTTGGCATGTCTTATTAATGACATAAAAAGTCAAAACATAAAATAGTCTAGGATTACTTGGTTGAAACTCATAATGAATATAGAAAAAAAAAACAATTTGTTAATTAAATTTTAATCACACTTGACAATTGTTTCGCCAAATGTTATACAATGAGCAATTTAAACAAGTTCATTGTATAACTTCTAAAGACGAAGCAAATGTAGAATGTGATTGAAATTTACAAATTAAGTGTTTTTTTTTCTGTATAAAAATTATAGTCAAAACAAAATTAATCAGAAATAACAGGCAGATCAAAAAAGGAAAAATTATTATATTAAAAGTAGTCTTTTATAAAAGATCAAAAAAATNTTTAATATGTGAAACAATTCTTAAATGTGGAAAACTTATTTGTGATAAGTTTTTAATTCTTACATGCGATATGTTTCACTTTTAAGATAATCAAGTAAGTGGCTGATTCCAAGTTTTAATTGATCTGCAATAGGTGTGACCCATTCATTGCCTTCTAATTTAAAAACTGATTTATGTCCAGCCATATCCAAATTTCCAAATTCAGGGGGCAAAATTGTTAATCTGTTGCCTTGAATATGTAACTCCCTTAATCTTGTTAGCTCACCAATTTCCTTTGGTAATTCTATTAAATCATTTTCACGGAGAACAAGCTAAAAAATAATATAGTATTTATCTTGTAGTATCTAGCAAAAATGAAGCAACACTTACAATTTGTAAATTTTTTAAATTCTTGATATCTGCAGGGATGTATTCAAAGTCATTATCTCCCATATACAAAGCCCTAAGTGTTTCTAAAAAGTTTTTTATCTTTTTTTTGTTTTAAAAGGAATATTATTATGTTTACCTATCATAAAGAAATTTCCAGGTAAGTTCTTCTCATTTAAGTTGTTGTAAGTTAAATCCAAAACTTCAAGAATAGGAAAGGCTCCAAAACCCCTTGGCAAACCATACAGTCTATTAAATGACAAATTTAAGATTCTAAGTTTTGGCATTGACGATAGAGATAGGGGTAGTTCTTCTAAATGGTTGTTTGCAAGATTTAAAATTTCCAAATTTGTTAAATTGGCTAAACCAGGTGGTACAGCTGAAAAATTATTTGAAATGCAACAATAATAACTTGAAGTGCTATTATTTAAATACTTACATTTTATTTTGTTGTGACTAAGGGTAAGACGAGTAATGTTTAACATGGAAACTGAAAAGAGATGATTTAATATTTTTTAAATTAACAGAAAATTACGAATATAAATACGTAAAAATTTCTTAATGTGAAAAAATCATTTATTAGGTTAAGTTCGTTTTATCAACTCTAAAACCCAATTGTTGAATATAAACCCCTCATTGTTGTAACAATGAATACTTTAAAGGTTTATCTTCATTGTTAAATAAACCTTATTTGTATTTTTTGCGCTTAACTTGACCACGCCCTTTATCAAAGACAAGACTTTACCTTTTTTGGAAAATTACTGTTAAATTCAGGTCAACTTACATAAACCAGGCAGTTCTTCAAATGTGCTTATATTACGATCAATTCTAAAACCCAATTGTTGAATATAAACCCCTCATTGTTGTAACAATGAATACTTTAAAGGTTTATCTTCATTGTTAAATAAACCTTATTTGTATTTTTTGCGCTTAACTTGACCACGCCCTTTATCAAAGACAAGACTTTACCTTTTTTGGAAAATTACTGTTAAATTCAGGTCAACTTACATAAACCAGGCAGTTCTTCAAATGTGCTTATATTACGATCAATT
>NW_020441198.1:0-3429 GCF_000699045.2 Agrilus planipennis
AAGTCATTTAGAAAACCAAATATAATTGGAACAATAGCAAATATTGCTTAAGTCACAGCATACACATTAACAATCCAAGAATATAAAATGTTCTTATATAAGTGTATAGCTTTAGTACGTTCCAAAATAGTATAGTATCCTGTAGGATATCCCTTAAGTCTAAGAACATTTTGTAATCTCACTACCATACGTAGTTGTTAAGTCACAATTGCAGGAATTGCATCCCATCCTTGAATAATGACTCACGTTAGGTTATTAAGAAAGAAGACTCCCGAGTGGTTCGTTTGAAGTGCTGTGCACCACAAAAGTATTTAAATTAGGGAAGGTTCAAATGGTTTCCCTGTTTTGGTATGGGCGATGACTATCATTAAAATGAAGTGAAGAATATGATACCCATTCATCCAGATTTGGATGATAATAGAGTATTACAATCCTGTATTTGACGAATGATTTTATAACATTCTACTATTTACATAAATTATATTTTGGTTAAGGCATATCCAGATAAACTCAAACAAAATTCGTAGTTAGCTACTTAACATCGGCAGTTTCCGCCAAATCCTTATAGATTTCCATTTGTATTTCTTGGAAAGATTTTCCTTTTGTTTCGGGTATGAAGAAGACGGTAAAGAAAATACCTAAAACACTGCATGTGCCGAACAACCAAAAGTTACCATACAATCCCCAAAATTCGTTCAGCGGTTCGTAGGTCATTTGAACAAGTACAGCGATAGGAGTCAGTAAGGCTCCAACCGTTCCTATCGCAATGCCTTTGACATTCATCGGATACAGTTCGGAAATAATGACTTGCGGCACCGGACTAATGCCAATGGTAATCGATATTTGAAAGACGACTAGAATAGTCAATGGTAACCACGATACGGGTGCCATATTAAATGATTTTGTTTCGTTAATGTAAAAGTACGCCCCGAGAACAAACATGGATATCGCACTGAAGATGCAGGAAATAATTAGCAGAGGCTTCCTACCCCATCGATCCACCACTTGACCAGAAATGAGTACTAAAATTTAAATTTGTTTGATACGTGTGTATTATTTAGTAAATTGACAAATTAAAACCACTTACCACAAATAATGCTAGCTATTCCGAAAATCAAACTTGAAAGATTTGATGATATTGTGCTTTCGGCTGCGTTGAGTATTGTTTGCAAATACGATCCTATGATTGCGATACCGGACATGTAATAGACAAGATTTAAACCTAAAATGAAAAGATTAATGGTGACACTAATATATTAATTGTGAAATACATTAAACCATACTGTAACAAGCGTTTGAAATCACACTCAAAATCTTTACATGAAGGCTCTGTAAGTAGGAACAGGACGTAGGAGTTTTGGCTTCTATCGAAAAGTTGTGTAATTTATCCCTTTATTGTGCTTTAGCTTAACGGGAATATTCATTGAATCTAAATTAGACGATATAGAGCAGTTATGGGTCTGGAGAAGCAACGTGTCACCGCTACTTTATAATCTATACATTTTGAAGACGCGATCAATATTATTAAAGACACGAAAACTGTAAGGGTAGATATACAGGAGCAAAAGATTAGTATGCTTAGATTTGCAGATGAGATAGCAGTATTAGCATCTAGCAAGGAGGAGTTAGAGAAAGCATTAAATAAAATGGAAGCGGTATTGACAAAACACTACTGTATGAAAATAAATAAAAATAAAACAAAAATACTGGTATGCAAGGGAAGAAAAAGTAGGGGAAGAGCAAATATAAAGATAGGAGACGAAAAATTAGAAGAAGTGGCCAATTTTAGGTATCTAGGAAGTCAGATAAGTCAGGACGGNGATACCAGACATGTAATAGACAAGATTTAAGCCTAAAATGAAAAGATTAATGGTGACACTAATATATTAATTGTGAAATACACTAAACCATACTGTAACAAGCGTTTGAAATCACACTCAAAATCTTTACATGAAGGCTCTGTAAGTAGGAACAGGACGTAGGAGTTTTGGCTTCTATCGAAAAGTTGTGTAATTTATCCCTTTATTGTGCTTTAGCTTAACGGGAATATTCATTGAATCTAAATTAGACGATATAGAGCAGTTATGGGTCTGGAGAAGCAACGTGTCACCGCTACTTTATAATCTATACATTTTGAAGACGCGATCAATATTATTAAAGACACGAAAACTGTAAGGGTAGATATACAGGAGCAAAAGATTAGTATGCTTAGATTTGCAGATGAGATAGCAGTATTAGCATCTAGCAAGGAGGAGTTAGAGAAAGCATTAAATAAAATGGAAGCGGTATTGACAAAACACTACTGTATGAAAATAAATAAAAATAAAACAAAAATACTGGTATGCAAGGGAAGAAAAAGTAGGGGAAGAGCAAATATAAAGATAGGAGACGAAAAATTAGAAGAAGTGGCCAATTTTAGGTATCTAGGAAGTCAGATAAGTCAAGAAGGATATAAAGCAGAGGATAGCGCAGGGTCGAGTAGCCTTCAATAAAAAGAAGTCACTTCTATGCTCGCGAACGGTTAAGGAAAAGGTTAGAAATGAAGAAATATTAAAATGAACAAAAGAATAGAGGACTCCATGGAAGTCAATAGGAAGTAGGCGAGATAGGTTGGTACACTTCGTTTAGTTTCTGTAGCGATGTGACCTTCAGTTTGACCGGCGCAAAGTAGAAAAGAACAGCACTAGGCCAGAAAAGAATAATCCGTACAGTACTGTAAGGAATATTTGATCATTTTATCCACTACAATTGCATTGCTCAAATGTGCTGTTATTGGTACCAATTACTACTGAAAATATCAACGAGATATTGAAGACATATTAAAGGCTTTAACGCTTGTTTTCGACTCGCACTATTATTCATGATTGAACGAAAGTTTTGGCAGGTACTGCATGAAAAAGTATGCTTAATGAACAAGAGTCGAGAGTATAATGAGCTTTTTTCTCCCTACCTATGATTTTGCCAGCGCGTATCCAAGACATTGGAAGGGGGATATCGCAGAGAAAGTAAATTAAGTATAGTACACCTTCTAAGGCATGAAGGGCTAGTCAGAGACATATTAGAGGCAGAAACTGAAGCTAACTGTAGTTAAGGATGTGGAAATGTTCTAGATTTGGAGAAATGCGAAGATTATCTCACGATAGCAAAGGGTGGAGGTGTGTGTCCAACCAGTCTTATTGTTAGTACTGATGACCTTATGATGATGATAAATTACACATTTGTATGTCGACATTTTTACCCTTTTAGGTAGACTAAGCGAAAACCGTTATTAAAAAAAATCGGTTTTCTGTAAAGTCGGTTTACTGACGATAGTTGAACGTGACAACGTCATAAGAAAATACTGATGGAATGGTTTCATTTTTCAAAAGAAAATTTTAATTTTATTTGTTTGACAGATATTTTGTATGGATATAGAGAAGGAGGTAAATG
>NW_020441199.1:0-899 GCF_000699045.2 Agrilus planipennis
ATTTGTACCGACTTAGTAAATCGCGACACGGTGCGACTAACTAGATCATAAACATTTATATACACAAACGTACAATGTTGAAATATCTAGTACCATAATACCAATATAAATAAATTTAGTATAAATACGATGTAAATAATTCAATAAATTAGTCTAACACAAGGCTCACTCTTATTTGGATGCTGCAATAGTGTCAACCTTCGGATGCTGTCAAAATTTATCACAGATGCAAGAATGTGTCCAACATTATTATAAAACCGCTTTTAATCAGAACTACAATTAACGCTAGTCATTAAATTATTACAATCGTGACCCCGACGTGATCGGAACACATGAGTACTCACATGGTGGGAAAATTGAATTGAAGCTTATTAGAAGACAACATCAGGAAAAATTATAAGACAGCACTCTAAAATTCATTGGCCCGTCTAATAATTTACAGCTTCTAGATATAATAGTAATTTAAGAAAAAAAAACTTAAAAAATACTTTTTTGTCGCATTACTGAGCACTGTAAAGGCTTTTTCTCCGTGCAAATGTTCAGTCTCTCAGAGTCTCTGAAAGCGAGACTCGAGTCTCCGTCTCTCATCGAGTCTCTGGTGTCGCTGAGAAAGACTGTCAAAAAAACTGTTTAGCTTAGTCTGAACGAGAGACTCGAGTCGCTCATAGAGAGATCCTCATTTCGTATAAAGTCTCTGAACGAGAGACTCGAGTCTCAATTTTTCAGTTTTATTCATTCAGTCTCTCTATGAGAGACTCGAATCTCTGAATTAACAATTTTATCGTTCGAGTCTGTCATACAGAGACTGTGAGAGATCCATAAAAACACCTAGGCAATAACTGAGAGACTGTGGAAGACTGTGAGAGACGCTCTCAGAGACGCTGAAAGACTCTGAAAGA
>NW_020441199.1:2917-3791 GCF_000699045.2 Agrilus planipennis
AATTAAGTACTTTTAAATACATTGTGCATTTAATATAGATCAATATGGCCCTTTACAGCATGTAATTTAAATGAATATTTTCGAAGATATTACAGATTTAAAATGCAGGGACATAGCGGTTGCAGCGGTACCGGCCGGTTTGTATTGTCTAATGACAAAAAACTGTGAATGTTGTATATAAAGACATTCTGTAGTATATTTAGTATGTTGAGGGGGTGTCTTTTGAAGATTTTTCCTCCTCGAGAATAATCTAAAAAAAATATATTTAGCATCAGCATATTACACCCGTGCGAAGCTGGGGCGGGTCGCTAGTGTAACTCTAAATTAATGTATGTCTGACGTGCCTTTAGCCGAATGTTTTTTATTTATTCTATTCTATTTTGCCTGAAGATAAATCCAAATCCCAATGACTATGTCTAAAAGTGAATAATTCTTTCTAAATGTATGCCGAGGTTAAACCAGTAGGGCGTATTATAATGCAAAGTTGTACATTTATACGATTCGCCGAGTTCGATTTCATATTGGATTGTGTTGAGGACAATTCGTTGAAGTTTCACTTTGAATTCTTAACAAGAATACGACATACTTTGCGAAAACACCGGAAAGAAAGTTTGTTTTGATTTCGAAACTGAAAAGCTGTTAACGAAAATAGAAACCTTTCAAACTTCGACGTATGCTTCCTTTAGCGGTGGAGTGTCATACATTATCGTATGCCTTCAACAGATATGCTTGAAAAAGCTTTTGTGGCAGACTGGAAGCCCAAAATTTCGTGGAAATGAAATATCCGAGTGTTTAGTTTACTTAGGAAACGTAAAAGAGAATCACAGTAGCATTGAGGTAGATAAGATATTTGTATAGGGCGTATACATTATCG
>NW_020441200.1:0-2875 GCF_000699045.2 Agrilus planipennis
ATAAAGTATTGTCGAACTGAATTGTTTCGTACATAAATGCAATGCATAATTTATTATCTGTACTAATATTATAAAGATGTAAAATTTGTATAGTTATAAGTTTGGATGAAGGAGGTACTTTCTGAAATCACTCATCATTAAAGAACAATTACAGATCCCCAACTATTCGATATTTCGCCGTTATTCGATAGTCAGATAACTCAAGATGGAAAAAACAATAAATACATAAACCATAAAACAGTACAGGGTGCGAAACGTGAATGACCGGAACAGCGGAATAGGAGAATGAAGAAAATACCGTGCTTGGGAATGATTAGAAATGAGGAGATATTGGATAAAGGGAACAAGAGGCGCAGTGGAAGTTAATAAAGAAAAATAAAGGTGGGATTGTAGGACATCTTTTGAAATATGAAGGGCTGGTTAAAGATGTGCCAGAAGCAAGAACAGGAGGAATGAGGAGGAGAGGGAGATCAAGATTAGATTAGCAAATGTTAAAGACATAGGATGTTCTATTTTTCTCGAAATACGAAGATTGACTCTGCCAGTAGTGGTGATGCGTATTCAACCATGCTACTACTTCTAGTGCTATGTTTTTTGTACATAAAATATGAAAAATAAAGGTCGCTATGTTTTTTTAAAATGTGTCCTGAAAAATACATCAAACCCTTTGGTATTCTAATGATGACACCGAAGCAGTTATTCGACAAATTACAACCAGACTATGCAATGAAAATTAAAGGAATTTCATTCCCCGTATAGACAAAATGTTAATTACTATTCAAAGCCCTTGGAAACAATTTAATTACAGACTGGTAACACAATCAGAAAGCAGATTTGAAGCGATCCTTAAATTCTGTTTTTAATTGCATTTTTTGTTTCAAACCAGGTATCTCTTTTAGAAATATCTATGAAACACTAACAAATGGATAATTTAATAGTAGACAAATTATCGTATGAAAGTCTTAACAAAAAGTATTTTTGTACATATAACGTATCTACGTATGACGTTATAGATATCTACCTTTAACTGTGTTCTTGTAACTGAAATTCAACATAAGAGAAACATGTTTTAGATTCATAGATAATTAGAAACTGACACCACAGAATTAGAATTTGGTATTATGCTGTATGTGTAGAGGCTTGTGATTCCTAATTTTGAATAAAGTTCTTCCATCAAATAAAAAAAGGAATTCATGGGAAAATAATAAAGAGAACTTGGGAAATAAGTAATCCAAAAACAACGTACCTCTGAACTATTAAATCAAATTAATAGTTCGTATTTAAGGAATGTGAAGATACAGCTTTTTTCTAGCCTATTCATTTATAAATAAGGAATGTGCTCTTTACATTCTTCACAGTTATTGCAGTATATCATATCTTCATCTTTATCATTTAGGGTATCCAAGTTTATTTTTATTACTGGAAAATTGTGAGGAAGAATAACTTTTCTTAATTATTATTCTTATAAAAATAATGGGATCACTCTTTTTTCAAGGATATTCGATAACCGTGCTTCGTCAATAAATCTTACATGTTCTGCTTTATCATGAATGGTTGAAGTTTTCCAATTATTTATTAATCGTGACCTAGATTCGTTTCCCTACCTGGCATTATTATTGTCGCATCGCTATTCTTTTTTCTGATTTTCTTTAGCATATTCATTAATAAATAAATAATGTAAACTTATATTATTTTAGCTTGTTTCTAAATTAGTAATTTTCCTAATAATAATTTTCAGTATTCGGAATATTACCGAACCACTCCCTCCTGGCTTCTTAAGTACAGGTATATGTATATTCTAGAATTAGGATAATGACTTTTTCCGAGCCCATAACGTGTTATGAGCTCAAATCATGCAATGATACAGAAAGGATTTACCGAAAATTAGGAATTTAGTTTGGATAAAACAGCACGTAAAAGTAGAAAAATCACTAAAGAATAATTGCTTTTACTCGCTTGTAGCGGTAATCAAAAGTAGGTACAAGTTTGGGGACTTTATTAGCAAGAAATTATTTTAATTAGCACAATGGTAACCATTGTAAAATTTTCTCGAAACGGGAATCTAATATTATTTTTATTTTGTATTTTTTTAATTTATTGGTGGTTAATATATAACATTAGTCAGTACTTTTCACGATTTTCACGAAAATCGATAAAACCTTTGTGACAAAGGACGAGAAAGTTGTCTCAACAATTAATTAATCAATTTGTCATCATCAAGGTAGTTGATTATCCTTAAAACGTTTTATTCTAAGGAGCGGAGGCGATTAGCTGGTTTCCTCCACCAAATAAAAAAAAAAAGAGATCGGCGAAGCAATGGGACAAAATAAACAATTTCGAGCAAAAAAGGAAAGCCGCTTTTATAAATAAACCACTATCGTAACCCCTTATCGCATTCACCTGCCTTCGAGGAAAACGCAACTTCGCCAGAATACAATCGCCGTGGCTCTAAAAATAAAATTTGACCCTGCTCCAAAACAAACAAAGCTCCCTAATTTGAATTTGTTTACGCTAAACCGCAAACTGATACTTAAGTGAGTATTAATCTTCCACAAAACCCATTTGTAGGTGTATTGTTCCCTATCAGGGCCGCCTGAGGCTTTAGTGTGGGAATAAATCCAAATTAATATGCTCGGACCCATATCTATTGATTACTATATTTTTGAAATCTATTAAATACAATATTCAATCTATTCGTAAAAAATATGATTACAAAATCAAAACCAATCATCAGTGAGATGAAAACAGTCTGAGGTCAGTCAGTCTGTGTTCTGTCGGAGCTGCCTGCGACGCGCTGATGAGATCCAAAAAGATCGAAATCGCGATACGCGTCTGGCAGTTTCGACAGAATACAGACCACTTCGAATTATTTTAT
>NW_020441201.1:0-2823 GCF_000699045.2 Agrilus planipennis
CATGTTTCACAAAAATTGCTGAGAGAAAGCAGATTATATCTATTTATTTTAATTTTTTCGCATTTCAAAACTGTTCTTTTAGATATGTTTACTACAAAATGAATTATTTTTAAAGTCGGAAAAGTTGCCACTGTGTAATAATAAGTGATATAAAATAATGATATGCATTTACATGGTTGCGTACTTACGTTGAGTCAAGCGTGCACTGACGCAAATTAATTTATAATAAATTAAGAGAAACGAAGTAAACAAACAACAATGATTCATAAAATAGGTGGGTGACCTTTTTTTTAGAAGTACTTTGCCGTGTTTTATTTTTCCTAACATTAATGAAACTTTAAAATAATTTCATAGAAATACCATGTTGCAACTTTCAATTAATAAAAAAAAAAAAAACAAAACTAAAACAGAAATACAATATACAAGATGATGAAGAGAGCGTAAAAAAAGCTTTTTTTAATAAACTGTTGCACGAGGTAATATATGCTTTTTTAAGCTGCCCTATATATTTTATTTTGTACAGTGAAGAAATATGGCGGCAATAGAAAATTAAAAATTTAGGAAGGATGAGTATCTACCAGGCGGCTTTTTGGCCCTACAAATTGTTAAAAATTTAAATATGATCTATTAATGTAACAATGATGTTTTAATATTTAGTGCTTCTACTTTAACTTTTTTTATTCTATCAATTTGATGATTTATGTATTATTTACATTCATTAGCCAACTTAAGTATTTTTATAATTTTTTTTTAATTTTTATATTTGTTAATTAGCTTTCAGTACAACTATGATGAGGTAAAATTTTAATAGATATCATTTTTATTGTACGTCTATATCCTCTGGATTTAACAAATCATTTAGATTACTTCCCTTCATATCATTTTTCTACGTTATGCCGTTGTACTGCTGCTGCCATTACATCAAATAAATAAATAATTGCGGTAGTATCAAAACATTCTCCTGAATCTGCAAAAAGTGGAGGCATTTTTCTATAAAAATCGTAAGATATCGATAGAATAAAAATATATGAACTCTAAAGTAGAAGCATTAAATATCTAATGACATTAACATTAATAGGATATTTTTAATAACTTTGCCCAAGTGCACCACCACAGACACTCCCCAAGCTGTGGTCAAAAACATAGGTCAAGGAGACCTGTCTCTTACTGAACAGGTTTATTTAAAAATTCAACTAGTGGAATGATGAATTTTTGTTTATTTTGTTTTCTCTATTTAATCTANAAAGTTTATTTGAATGTGTTCATAATAAATTGAAGGCCAAAATAACACACAACGGACATATATCATTAGATCTTAAGAATAATGAACATTCCATGTAGATTTTAACTTTATAATAATATTTATTTAATGTGAAACTTACTAAATGTCAGTTTTGGTTGATATTGTATGTATTTAATATAGTTCATTTTATTTATTTTTTATGTAAGTATTAGTACTTTCAAGAACTACGTTTTCTCCAGTAATTTTTCCTAATTTGATTTTACTGATTAGTTTATTAGCCAAAGAAAGTGTTTTAATTTGTTCAATGTTTTTATGCTAATATGAACTATTATGTAGTAACGAAATACTTCAATATATTTATACTATTGTTTATGTATTATTTATTACATCAGATGATACACTAATTTTTTTATCAATTAAATAAAAGAAAAAGAATTATGTTACAGTAAATATGAGTGGAACCTTAAGTTTAAGCAAACGGTTCTTGAAATGCATGTGTCTATTTTGTTTTCCTTTATTGTTTCCTGTTTTTAATATTGTTTGTTCCTTCAGCAAATTGTTTTATAACGACAGTTATAACTGACTTATTTTTCGGAAGTAAATATTAATAAGAAATTTTTATTATAGACAGTATGTCGCCATCTACTGGTATTTCTTGCTAACTGATGTATTTCTTATCGTTAATAATAATGCCATCATTTCCGACTATATACATCTAAATTTGATTATATAAACGATATAATAATATATATGTGGTTTGTCAAAAATATCACTATTTTTCATTTTTATTTTTGCTATTCAGCAAAATTACTTCTCTTGTCTCTTATCATTGTCTTCAATAAAATAAGTTAGTAATTACATCGTTTCATTACCAAAACCAACATTTACTAAGTCATTTGTAAAAATCCGCAAAATTGTTCCATTTTACAACAATCCATACATTTGTCAGCTTATGTTTATAAATCCTAACAGAATATAAGCCTAGTAAAAATGTGTGCTCAACAAATTTTATGTATATGAAATTCAGATGAAAATAAAGAGACGATTTATAGTTCATAAAATTTATTTAAATCTAATTAATAATTATAAAAAACCGTCAATTGTAAAATATACAAGTTTCATCCACACGCAAACGTAAGCAACATAAACCTGAAAGATTATTTACCACCGTGTTTATATTAGAAAAAGCTAATTATAAATTCATAACATGTCACGTTTTATACCTGAATTAAATATTATTGTAAATGGAATTGAACAAGGAACATAATACATAACATACATGCATTTAAATATTAAAATCTGACATGTAAACAAGAAAATGGCTAAGATATCAGCTGCCGTATCTTGCCGCGAGCTACGGAACCAGTTCTGATGAAATAAATATAGAATTAAATCATCTTATTAATGTTATGAAGAATGATAAAAAAGGTGTAATTATTTCATCATACGTATAATTGTTTTTTTCATCTTTTAAGAATTACGAAGTATATTAATTTGTGAAAAAAATCGTTTCTATGACTCCATTTAATGTGCGGTGATTTTTATTAAACAACTGAAGACTTGCTGTATGTCAAGCCAAT
>NW_020441202.1:0-2819 GCF_000699045.2 Agrilus planipennis
GATTGTGAAGTGTTACATCACGACCTCCTAGCGTTATCGAACTGGTGTCGCACGAATCACTTAAAACTTAATATATTTAAATGTAAAGTCATGCGATTTTCGAGCTCCAAAAATCAAATAACCTTATTACATTGACAATGTACTACTTGAAACTGTAGCAGAAGTCAAAGATCACATTTGACAACAGACATAAATTTGATAAACCTGTCGATCGCATTACTAGGTTTCACAAGACGTATGACTATTGGTTTTTCTGATCCTTACATCCTACGCACTCTCTATTTAACACTAATCAGATCGCTCTTGCTATATGCATCTCCGGTAAGGTCTCCGCATTATAATAATCTTAGAAAACGCTTTGATTCGGTCCAACACAAATTTTTTAATTTGGTCGCTTGGAAACTTCACTGGCCTTTGCCTAGCTATTCTCATGATTATTATCAGATCGCCTGTGTTTTTAAGTCTAAGCTCACTTCATTCTGTCAGAAATTTTAACGATCTGGAATATTTTTATAACTTGATAATTAACATAAATAGTTGTCCAGAGTTACTGTCATATGTGAACTGGAGAGTCCCGCCTCGTAGAATGCTTCAACGTGGTAAATTATTTCATGTACCGATAGCTAGAACCAACTACTGGTACCATGCTCCATTATGGAGAATGAGTAGATTAGTCAATAATCTTNTCATAGTCTTGCTTTCTTATTGTAATTATTTACTTTATTTCATCTATGTAAAAATTATTTTTATGTAACTCTATGTAAATCTATAAAATAAATAAATAAATACAAAACACTGAGTAATACCCATTTATTTAACACTACTCGTCGCTTGCTCCATCGAAATACCGATACTAAATGAATCACCTTCAAAATCCTTTGTTCTTTTAACTAAACATGTTTATAAAAATATACATATATATATATATGTTCTAATATTTGATAAAGGCTTGTATACAATTTCGAAGGACTTCAGGGAAACATGACCCTCACAATAACTTACCTAATCACTAGCCGTGTTTATATGTCTGTATTCTCAAAAATCAGGATTACCCTTAGAAAAAACCGAGAGCCTCCTTAGAGCAATAATAAATTTAAAGAAGTGAAAACAGACCCTGCAAGTAGAATGTTTCCTGTAGAAATAGTAAGTTATGCATATACAAATATCCGACCTTTTCACCGATTTGGAGGCATGTCAATTAATAGGAATGAACTTTAAAATACGTTTTTTATACAACCTTCCCCATATTCCTTGCCTTACTTGATTAACTTAGCTCTCCAAATATTATACACACCAGAGGTAAGAACCCCACTAAATTTTGTTACATTTACTTTGTATTACGCATACTTGAGAATGTACATGAACTTTTACTATATACAAAGTTTATTGACAATATTTACACATCGATATGTTGCCAAAACGTACAAATAGCAAAGAACTACATAAGTATATAGAACAAAAGAAGAAAATATATACGACGATCTCTCATATATATATGTACAAAAAAAACGGAATGGACTACAAGGCCAGAGCTCCGTCTCCCTTGCCTCTGATGGAAGTAAAAATACAAAAGAAAACTCTGGTGGTTAGGTAGGATCTCTCTCTCTCCCTTACCGTTAGTCGGTGAAATGTGAGGTGAGATGATTTCTGCTTTTTTTTTTGTATAGTGTTTAATCGAGGAGGGGAAATCTTCAAAAGACACCTCCTGAAGGATAGTATCGGATTCATTGAAGCGCCTACCGACTAAATCCCCTCCCCACCTAAGGGGAACATTCAATGGGAAGAGGTTGGGAGGGGAAAGGGAAATGAGTGTGGGAAAGGAGGCAAAGGGCGGAAAGGGGAATGAAATGGGAATCGGTGGCCCACCTCGGATGAGTTGGGTGGCAGGGCTTTCTGAAGCGGTCGTTTGGTTTAGGAGAGAAGTTGGAAAGTGCCGAGAGGGACGGGTTTGGGCGACCTGACACTGAGGCCCTGGCATTAGCCGCGAATATAACGGCAGCCTCGGGGAGCGAAGGTAGACCAGTTACTTTCAGAATTTGGGTGTTTCTGATGAACCAAGGGTAGTTGAGTGCGAAACGAAGGATCCGTATGTGCCTTAAAGAATTTGTAGACGGTGGGAATCGGCACAGTCCCAGATGGGATGCTACTACGCTGGCTACCATCGTTTGCACGATGACCTGGAGTTTCTGTTCCAGAGCCGGGGAAGCAACTGGCGCTGAAGATATGCTCGGGATTGCGTTGGAGTGGGAGGCGGCTGCTCTCACTGTCCTGACGTAAGACTTTTGGGGAGCGTCGTTACAGGGGTGGCTAAAGGACAGGTGATTACCTGGACGCTTTTTGCAGCGGCCGGCGCAGGGGGGTGTTTGGGTTCTACGGTTTTCTTAAGTACCTTGGGACAACCCCGTTAAGTGGTGCAGTGGTTCTCTTTGCCGTTAGCACAGGAAGAGGTTGCATCATTCATGACCTTTGCTTTGCATTCGACGGTGACATTGTTACGGCCACAGAATAAGCAAACTCACGACAGCGTGGCAGTAAAGTTGGCCGTATGAAAGAATTTCATACAACGGCGGCATTTGGCGTTTTCTTTGGTGGTTCTTTTCGACTCAACTTTGACGTTGAGACCGCAGAGCTTGCCAAAGTCGAAGATTGACTTGGACTTAGGAGAAGACTTGTCAAGATGGACGGATACTAGCGGCCAGATTTTTCCACCTTTTAACACCTTTTAGCACCCCGGATAGCGAAGCCTTTATTAACAAGTTCAGACTGTATATCGTCCATGAAGATGGCTTCGTAGACTCCACGGAGGACGACATGACAAT
>NW_020441203.1:0-2900 GCF_000699045.2 Agrilus planipennis
ATTGAATGATCTCATTTTTCCGAAATATATAAAAAGAGCAAACTTCTCTACTGATTCTGCTGAAGAGGATATTAATTGATCCTGTAACGGCCTGATGTAAAGGTGTTTTAGTCGGTAGGTCTGCGGAATCCGACACTACCCAGAAGTAGGGACGATTTCCCGCATCCTTAACTATTTGTGAACAGTAATCTAATTTAGGTCTACCTTTATCCCTCCTAAATCCCGTTTCTGCCTCTTATATGTCTCTGACTAGACACTCATGCCTGAGGTGTCCTACTAACCTATCTCGCATATTTCTTACTGACTTCTATAGAGACCTCCGTTTTCCTATCTAATACCTCTTCATTTCTAAACTTCCCTGTCCACGATATCCTCATCATTTGCCTGTAACACCTCATTTAAAACGCTTCTAACCTTTTCTTTTTCGCGGAGCCCACCGCCCATGTTTCGCATCCGTACAGCGCCACGCTCCAAACTTACACCTTTAAAAATCTTTTTCGAATTTCTAAATTAATCGTTCGCAAGCATAGAAGTGACTCCTTTTTATTGAAGGCGACTCGACCCTACGCTATCAGCTACTGCTTTATGTTCCTCCTTCCGATCTGAATTAGATAAATACCTAAAATCAGTAACTTCTTCTAATTTTTCGTCTCCTATCTTTATATTCACTGTTTCCCTACTTTTTCTTCCCTTGCATACCAGTATGTTTGTTTTACTTTTATTTATTTTCGTACAATACTGTTTTGTCAGTAGCGCTTCCATTTTCTTTGAAATCTTCAACTCCTCTTTGCTAGATGCTAATACTGCTATATCATCGGCAAATCTAAGAATACTAATCTTTTAGCCCTGTATATCTATCCCTACAGTTGTACTCTGAATTTAATTTTGTTGTTCGCGTCTTCGACGCATAGATTAAAGAATAGAGGTGATAGTGTGCATCCTTGTCCTACTCCTTTCTTAATATTTACTTTTCTGCGTTGCTGCTCCAGCTCTATAACTGCCTGTTGCTTTTTATGTAGACTTCTATTCTGATTCGGTTGAAGAGGACCTTAATTGGTCCTATAACGATCCGAGGTAGAAAGGTTCCAGTCGGTATGTCCAAGGACACCTTCCTTGGGAATCTGACACCACCCAGTCTTACGGAGGATTGGGTGTCTTTCTTTCCACGAAAAAAAAAAGTTCTGATTCGGATCTAAACGCCGTCGTGTGTTGGAGTTGCTTCCTAACCTCTGAAGAATCTCACCAATCATACTAGCGAAATATTAGGAATAAACTTCAACACACGACGACTTTTAGACCCGAATCAGAACAGTACCAGTTCACCTACTGACCGCGAAAGCCTTTACTAATTTGTCCTTTGTGTATATTTTCTTTTTTTAAATACTTAACTATTGTTTTTGTTAATTACCGTTTTTTGAATGAGATCTACAGCGACAGTAAACTGTTCGTTTCCCGCGGTTCCATAATTTTTTTTCAGCGATCTTATTAACTCATTGACTCGTAGTTCCATTCCTAGACAACTTGGCCAAATCCATAGAACTGTATATACGGCACATNAAAATGCCTTTACAAACTGTTTGATTAAACCAAGATTAATGTAAAGTGGTGGAAGTAATACTTTCTTCTTTCAAACTCGTATTGATGACATTTTTCACTCCGACTTCCAATTGCATTCTAATTTGGACAGAAATACCGAATAACAATGATTTTGATTTACCATAAGTCCACTGTCTTAACACTTCAATACATAACCGAAATATTTTATCGTAACCCAGTGTTTATCTTGGTGACACAAGTTCATTCTGAAGTAAGCTTAATAAGCATTTTTTACAAAGTCTGTTATATTCAATCTTTGCTTAACTATTGTATATTGTCCGCAAATGTAAAACAATACATTTGAATTGTCCGAGAAGCCATGCCAGTAAGATAAAACACCTAAATGAGAGTCTGCCCAGAGTTAGGTATAACAAAGATGTAATTAATATAAGTAAATAGGGGCAGTTAGGAGCGGCAAATGTTGGGGGGGCATTTTATTTTTACCGGTTTAGTGTACTTTATGGCATAGGAAAAGGACTTTACTTTACCGTCGGGCCTGGGTGCCACTAATGGTAGTACGCCATCAGTTTCTACCATATTTTTTACCCCTATGTTTTATTTAGTTGATGGAATGTTAAGGAAAATCAACCTTATATAGAATGTCTGATTGTTTGTAAAAAGATTTATTAAAAAGCCTTTTTTTTCTTTCGATTTGTTTTCAAACCAAAAAAAGTTTTGCCTCAGTTAGCACAAAAGTTGTTCTACTGTGGACATTATCAACGCGAAACTGTTCTATTTTTGGTTTATTTACTTATTCTGTAAGAAGTATAGTCGAACCTGGATAAGTGAGACCTGAAGGGACCGCGATCTGTTTCTCTCTTATAGAGGTTTCTAACTAACCCGAATTTCTAGCTTACAGAGTTACAGGAGGAATTTGTCTCACTTATAGAGGTCTATAAAAATACGGTTCAAAACATTGAGTTTTCGTTTAGACATTATAAGGACCTTTCTTCGCAACTGCTTTTATGAACTGACTGTAATAAGATTGATAAACAACATTTGGTTATAATAAAATAATAAAGACTTACTCGGTCATTCGCAGATTTGGGCATTCGAATGAAATAAGAGTCTCTTGAAATTTAAGAACGAGTCATAAAATAGCAAAAGTAAACTGTTGCTTATAGAGGTATAGACAAGTAGCAGTCTCACTTAAAGAGGTTCATGCATGAAAAATGACTCTTACTTATACAGGTTTTATGTTTATCACTGATAGAGGCTTTAGAAGGGCAAAATGACGGGACTTGGCAAATTCGACTGTAATAGGAAAATGCATTTCGAATTTTACGAAATTTTCGTTTATGATT
>NW_020441204.1:0-2841 GCF_000699045.2 Agrilus planipennis
GTACACCTAGATTAAATTACTGAAGGTCTAGTCAGAGACATATTAGAGACAGGAAGAGTTAAGAGGAGTAGAGGTACACCTAGATTAAATTACTGTTCGCAAATAGTTAAGGACATAGGGTGTTCTAGTTTTAGGGAAATGCGAAGATAAGTTCAGGATAGGAAAGAGTGGAGGTTTCAAATGTTAGCCAAGGCCTTTACCTTAAGGTATATATCAAGGACACTAAACCAAATTAATATGAACGGATTTTCTTGGTCAATGTGAAACACTTCAGTTAGCTGCAGTGATAATTAATAACCATGAGAATGTAATAATGTAATAACTAGAGATGTACAAAATGGTTTTTTGAAAGTATTTAAATACAAATTTTGAGTTTTAAATGCTAAATGCAAAATCCGTTTTTTCAAAATACTTTTTTCAAATAAATACTTTTTGTAGTACCTATTTAAGTAGTGTTCTACATTTACTTAAGTATAAAATATTTTTTAAGAAAATGCAGGCATTTGCTTATTTTTTAAATATTGAAGTTTTTCTAGACTAAAAGCGGTGTTTGCACTATATCACCAGCTGTATGATTAATATTTTTTTAGTTTAAAGTAATTGAGATATAGTTTTTCTATCGTAATGTTACAGTTTTTTCACAAACAATTTATCTACATGCTTCCTTATTTGCCTATGTCACCTATTTTAATTGGAAAAAAGACCCTAATGCTAAAATAGTTTGCTTAGCGTGAAAGGTCAGAACCAAAAAGGGTTGCAAATAATTTTATTGATGTAAAATCAACAACAATCATTTTATATCAAAATATTTACAACCTCATTCTTCTTTCTGCTCTTTTTCACATTCTAATAAGAAAAAAAAATGGAATCCATAGTTCCTTTAACTTTGGGTTCATTTAATAAGTGAAGATTATCGAATCGTTTTCTAAGAATTTTAGATTACAATACGTTGTAGTTTTCAGTTTTACATAGCTGAGGTATATCAATTCGACATTGTTTAGCTGACTGTTTTGTCGTACTTCATAGAATTTCGTAGTTCCTTACTAATTTGGCAGGTGCTGATATCAATTTGGAACTTCAAAATTCCATGGACCATGACATTGAACCCAGAAAACAATATCGATCCAATATTTTAAATTATCCATTTTCAAGGAGTTTAGAATTGTTTGGGCTCTCTTCAGTTAAAGAATTAGAAGGCATTCATGGAATTTTGTCCCCTTTTTAAGCTTCAATAGTCAATGTGAGCAACTTTCATTCATCATTTTATATAATGTTTGATCGGTGATAGGTACTACCAAAACTTTTAAAGGTAAAAATGTATTTTGCATCATACAAATAAAAAATACATTTGGAAAAGTATTTTACATAAAATACAAAAGCATTTCTCAAAAAAGAATTTAAATGCAAGATAAAAATCTCTGCATAAGATATATACAGTGGTGTTATACACTATATCATTTCCTACCTCATCGTCCTACNTTTCTGAGTCAATACTGCTTTATGGAAATCATTCTCCGTATAATAGGTAAGTTAATGTGATTATTACTTCTTTTAAAATACATTATTTGAATTGTAAAGAATATTTTTCTTCAAGAAGCTTTTACAAAAGACGTTAACGATCACGTTTTATTGTGTCACGTCGATAGATAAAGTTAAGAATAGCCTTGAAGAATGAAAAGTTAACAATTAATTTAATGAAACGTAGCTGAGTTCAGTAGAAAATCCGACTTTAACGCAGCGAATCTGTCAAATATAAAAATAAGGTACTATTGATGTCAGGGTAGAATGAACAGTATTGAACGTACGTAGATGTACAAAATGGCAAAATATTTCTTCAATTTATATATAATTTGTTTAACTCTTTATTAAAAACAATTTCACTGTTTTTGTTAATAAAGAAAAACAATTAATGCAAATAGAAAATATTTTGATGTGACCACATGACTAAAAATGTCACTTTTTGGTAAAAAATTGTAGACAAACGGCAAAAGATGCGTGAAAATCTGGTGTTCGATTTAGCTTTTAGAGAAGTACTTATAGGGCTTTGAAATATATTTTATCTAAAAACGACGTTTATGTAATGTAAATTGAATTTGCATTTAAAATAAAAAATATGTATTATCTAAAACTCAATAGAGTAACAAAGACTAAATTAGTCTTCTCTTCATTACTAGAAACTAACATATACAATGTTTTTGCTCAAATCGTATAAAGCAAATATGTATTTGGATACAGAAGCAAAAAATAAAATGTACCTATCTACGACGACACTGTCGAAAAGTTGCTTGAAGTCAAATAAACATACATATATAGAAAAAGTAAAAAGTAATATATATGTGTAGGAATAATAGAAAATAAATTTGTACCTACATTACTAGGATATCAAGTCTACTTTTTTAACATTGAATTATAGGCACGCTCCTAATATTGACTTTGTATGAAAAAAGGACTTTGGGTGCTGCCTTATTCTTGCCTCAGTGATGATACATCTTTTATTTAAATAAAACGCCTTTTTTTATTTCCTTGAATATTTTATTTACTTTTATATCAGTTATATGGCTTCTGGAAATTTTCAATTTCATTTTTATCATTTACAGGTAATTTCTTAATAGTAAGGCTTTTTTTATTCAATTTACTCTTATAACAAAAATAACAAAAATTCAAACATATGAAATTTGTTATTCAAATTTTAATTACTAAGGAAAATGTGGTATTATAGGCGAATGATGAAGATACCGTAAATAGCGAAGGTTAGAAATGAAGAAGTATTAGAAAAAATAGGAGAACAGAAAGCGCTAGGAAATAGGAGAAGTGGGTTTGTAGAACATCTTCTCAGGCATG
>NW_020441205.1:0-2822 GCF_000699045.2 Agrilus planipennis
GGAAAGAGTGGAGGTACGTGTCCAACCAGTCTTAGGACTGATGACCTTATGATGATGATGAGTGAAAAGTATTTTAATCCATAATGTTGTAAAGAACGTGAAAACTGTAATGACCACTATTGATGGATTTGTAAGATTCTTGATTCATTGAATACAATTTCACTCATAATCGATTTTCGCGTTATTTAAAATTATCATTTTTTAGGCTATTAAAGTAGGAATTGCACACGGCACTACGTACTGAGATCTTTGTGTAGGTGGATAGAACGTAATCAATAAAGCGTTATTTCCGATTTAATTAGAATTTTAATGAGTAAATCCATGAAGTTGTTTTCTCCTACTTACGAAAACTGTAAATGCTTTTTACACCTTCTATAAACTCTAAGCTTGTTCATTAGAATCAGTTTAACTATCGAACTAACTAACTAAATAACAAACTAGATCCTCGACTTCCGTCTGGTTAAAGTCAGATAATACATACGCAAAATAGTGTTTAGATTAGAAACGTGATAAATACTACGTGCTTGCACTGGTGAGAAAATGAGTTTGCACTAACGCATTGCTTGAAGACTTTGTCAGGTTTGATTTTACTGATTTGACTAACAAAACGGCCGAAACATTCTTGGAAAATTTAGATAACTATAGACTAAACATGAACAGTATCTGCCGCTCATTTATTTGCATAAAGTCGAGGCAATAATTATTTGTTTCTGTTCACATTTGCGTTGATTGTTCGCGAGAACACAATGGAAACAACTGGGAGGGACTTGCATAGGAATTACTATTGTTAGTACAATCGTCTTGCGTAAATTTTACTATTTTTGCGATGAGTACTAAAAGGGAGAATGTTTACCGCAACTAAATACACAAATACCTCTAAAGTCCAGCTGAATCACGTCTAAATCTGCAATGACCATGGGTGGTTTAGATGCAGTCTTTTCATAATCATTAAACCATTCACACCTTAGCCGTTTTGCCTCGTCCCATACCTCCAAAAGGTCTTTATCGTACTGCACAACGACGGTGTTTTCGTAAAATTGTCCGTTCAAGTCTGGCTTGGTACCACACCTAGAGTAAGCTATCCTAAAGGAGAAGAATGTTTGTCCAGTTGATGGAGGTACATAGACGCATCTTGGATCGCCATGCTGGCCTTTGGAGGAGACTATTCCTTCGAAAGGCTGCGAGAAGGTCAAATGAACATCCATGTGGTCTTTGCCACACATCACTTCCAACGACTGAATCGAAGGCATGCCCTCTGGGCGTTCCAAGGGCCAAAGGTCGCTTCCACCCATCACCAAATCCATTATCTGGAAATAGAAGCAATTTAAGTACTATGGTTATGAGACCTTCTAGTTAATTTAATGTGGAATCCTAACTTGCTTAGGCCTTCCATGACCACTGTTTAAGAAGTATATTTTAGCTAACGATTCCTATTATAAGAAGAATTCCAGAGAGACACTTTGAGTTGGAACAGAAGATTCCATTGTGAAGTTTTATGAAGTATTGAAAGTAAAACTTAGTAAGAGGGTTATTAAGAATGTTTTGACAATTTTGTTTGTCTGGACTCATCAGTTTCTAGTGAATAATTTGCTTCAAAAGATTACGTCCAAGACCAGCAAACCTAGAATCTAGATTAAAGCCGTGTCTATTTAGAAAGGATCCAGGAAACAGAGGAGTATCAAAGCGGTTTTGGATATATGAATATTGTAAAAGAATTGCTTCACTAGTTGGCTGAAAATGGCTAATTTTAATATAGACCTGCATGATTGTTAACTGTGAATTTTGTGCAGGAATTTGGTACAAAAAAATGACCTTTAGTAGCTAGAGCGTGAATAGCTCTTTTGAGAGAAAAAATACTGTAGTACTGTACAAATTTCGAACTGTTTATCGATCCTTAATCGATCTTTCATTGATCCCTTAATTAAATTGACCATATTGATCGTATCATCTTTATACAACAGAAGATTTTTACAACAACAAGGGCCCTTGCAATTAATGTTAGCAGACCGCGGAGCAATACTGGAGGTCAAGACCAACGAACCGACCAGCGGCTGGTATGCTATTATGTGGATCGAACGAGAAGCAAAGAGCGTCATAGTGAAATTCCAACGAGCGTCTTAACGATATCCTCGATTTTAAGTTTATTTAGTGGGTTAGTAGACCGCCGATGAGGTTTGTGCCCGACGAGTTGGCTTTTACACATCGCACCGGCCAGCTGCTCTCCGTTGGGCCCGCTGTTTCTCCAAGTCAATGGTCAAGGTGATGCAACAATCACATAACGGAACCAATGGATGAGCAGAAGAGCGGCATCGGCGTGTCATCATCATCATCATCATCGGCAGCAGCAGTTCACTCACTATCTTCGCTCTTTCCCCCTTTCAGTTCCGACTCTTCTTTTTATTTGGCAATTATTTACGGCAACAGATTTACACCTGACTGCTGACATCAACGAACATTTGATTCATACGACCAGTTATTAGCCGGAGTATTTGTGTGTGTGTGAGTGTTTTGCGGCGCTCACAACCAAAAGATGAGCCGTAGACGTAATTCGGCCTAAATATTTATAAAAGCATCTAAATGAAGAAAGACCGAGGCGACCGAGCGAAGTTTTTTGTTGAGCGAAGAGAATAATGGACGACCGATGTCATTCTTTAAATACCAATGTACTCTTTAAGTCTGTACGATTGTTTGTATCACGATATTTTTTAAAAAATTGCGTTTTTCTAAGTCACCAAGATGATTCAATAATTATGGATTTTCTTTTCGATTTGGATAGCTGCTTGACTTTGACTCGTACTATAATATTTCTCAGTAATTGTGTC
>NW_020441206.1:0-2835 GCF_000699045.2 Agrilus planipennis
TTCGTTACTACGTTCGCAAAACTATTGGGTTTGGCTATGGAAGAGGAGACTCATCTACGAAATGGAAGGGATAAGAAAAGGAAAGAATCATCTCACTCGCACTCGCAGGATCAATGAGGATCCACTTGGTTAACCTTGAGGATCTCTCGGGATGCAAAAGATCCGAGTTTGCACGGCTCTGCAATACTCAACATAAACCAGAAAAGCAACATAAACATAAAATACAGTTGTGAACAATTGAATCATTCTGGGTCATTGGCCTTTAATTTATCTTGGTTAACGATAGAATAATGTCTCGATTGCGATAAATCTTGGTGTTTATATTAATAATGTGTGAATTAACTAGTTAGGACTAAACAACTACCCTCATCAATAAATCTACTCTCCCATTTCGCCAACTTAAAAATGTACCGTCATATATAAAAACTCGATTTCTAGTAATGCACATTCTTGGATCCTATTTATTCGAAGACTGCATTCTAAGAGTGCGCACTACATCTAAGTAGGTTTTTGCTAAAAGAAATTGTAATAATACTCCTCAAATCTCTTATAAGATGTCCTAATTTCGCGAAACCACTTTTCACATTGTTTACATTGTGTTAGGTTCGTGCTTGGGGTCGTAATAAACTTCCTTGCATGCTGGGCAGATGCCATTTATTTCTTTAATAGTTGAACTTAATTTTGGCTCATTCATTATGTCACTATTTTGTTTCTTTTTCATTTGTTGCTTTCTTGCTTGTTGCTTTTTCTTTTTCATTACGTCATCCTGGTTCAGTGCATCCTTGTTAGTATCTCTGGCTTCTTTTCTTCCTTGTTTTCTTTTCCTATTATTCTTTGTCGTCTTTTCCAANAATAATAATTTAATAAGTATAACAAAAAATATTAGCTAATACATTTTTCAATATTAAAAATTCGGGAAAACAACAGCATAATGGTTAATAATTAAAATTTTAAAGAAGTTGGTTGTGGTGTAGAAACACTAGCTTCCCAGCCCGATTCACATTAAGCCGATTCTGTTTTTAGTTTTTCGTATAAGAGGTCTACCTCCTAAAAAAGACGTTCACTGTTTATAGAGGTGAAAGGTGTGTATAAAAGATGAGCTCCAATATTCTTCAAAATGGGGTTCTGTCCGTTATAGAAGCACTCTACGTGTATGGATTTGTATCTTTCAACACCAGCGAAGTTTATTTTATGGTTCAATTCAGATGCAGTAGTATTTTTAGGACATTTATTCGATTCCCTGCTTTCACTGCCCGTTTTCCGAAATTTCTCATCTGCAGACCTACATTATTAAAAATAAAATAACAATAGTTAGCAATAGCTGCTACTTGCTTGCCAAACGTTTCTTTGTTTTTTTTTTGTTCTTGCAAACCCAAGCTTCCTTTCCAACTTCTGTATATACTTACATTACTTCTGAAGAGTACGATAAACTTTTGATCTGTCTTCTCACAACCTTTCTATTCCTCTTCTTCTGTCTAGAGCGCCGAGCGCCATGAGTCCATTATTTAGCATTCGGGAGGACGCTGGTTCGATTCCGGGCCCATCTGCCTTGGTCCAAGTTTTTCTGTGGTTTCCTTGGATCACTTACGCAAAAATGTTGGGGCAGTAGTATTATAGAGATAATCTTTCATTCTCTTCTGTCTTCATTTCGTCTGTTTAATCTTTCTCGCTCGAACCCCCTCTCCATTTCCACGATTCCTGAAAGGAGGCTGAAGAGGTCCTTCCGCCCTACCTTCCGGCGTAGTTCGGAGGGACTGCCCATCCGCCAGCATTGGTGGCTGGTAGCAATAAAACACCCAAAAGGTTCTTTTTTAGTCGCAGCAAAGGCGCTCTCTTTCCGTTTTTGGTTTCGCTTTTTAGTTTCAAAAATGTATCCCTGTGGTGTTCGCTTTTTTCTGGCTGTTTAGCTGTTCATAATTTGGCCTATTTTTGCTTCTACCTTTCCGTAGCTAGAGTTTTGTCCTTGAGAGAAGAAATATCCAGAGAACACATAAAATATGATTTTATTGATATGTTAAGTACATTCTACAATTCTTTTCTATATTTTCGCACTAAGCCGCTCAAGAATGCTAAAATTACCAAAATCAGTTATGTTGAATCATCTCCCATCGTTTGATCGGCTGATGCTTTACCAGGCAGCCGGCTGTTTGGTAAAATTGGTCACTTTACGTCCTTTGCTCTAATTCAATTTGGAAAATCGGTTATTATAACCTTTTTCGCCTGAGTCATAAATTATCCCATTTCGTGGCTTTGACCCTTTTATGGTCAAAGTCATAAGAACCATTAATTTTCGTTCATTTTGGTTATTTTCTCTTTATGCCCTTTTCGATTTTCGTTTTTTTTTTATTTTGTTTTCCTAATCTTGTTTCTCTTTTTTTTTTTTATTTTCGAGATATTGTTGTCAACCTTTAGATGCTACAGAAATTGGAAGCTGGCCCGATGTAAGGTGGGTGACCCAAATAAAGCCTATACCCTAATAAAGCCTATTGTGTAAATTTCCCGCTTAACGATTTCAAATGGTCGCCAATGTTTGTAGATGTGTGCGTGTACATTAACTATCATCCATAAGCACAGCAAGTGACCCGTGCCGCGAGCGTGTTGGAGTCTGCAGTCGAAAGCAACAACGATGTGCCATGCCCTAATAAAGCCTACAAAAAAAAATGTATAAGGCCTTATAACGGCACAGGTACAGACCTTATTAGGACAATGTTTTATGTCAGTTAGAAAAGTATCACATTAAAGTAGTAAACCCTTGTTTTGAGTAACATCATGGAAAACGAATCACCAGCTTCTACCACAAGGAAAAAAAGAGCTCAATGAACTTCGCAACAGATG
>NW_020441207.1:0-2797 GCF_000699045.2 Agrilus planipennis
TACATCTTCAGTAAAAAAACGTTGAAAAGTGTACCTAATGGTTTATATATAGGGTGTTTCTGAAATAAGTAAAAAGCTAAAAAAAGTGACAGGGCTCTGTAAAACAAGAAAATTTTGTCAATTTTTGGTGGTCCGAAAGAGAAAAACGTATTTGAAAGTAAAGATAAGGGCTAATCCGGCCCTGTTAGGATCATACAAGGAAATACGACATTGCTACGCCGCATTCAACCAGCTGCTACGTAGCGGCATGCGTGTTGCATTTGTTACGTATTTTTGTACTCAAATATTGATAGTCCTGATCTAAATACGTTTGATTTCTTTGTATGGAGTTGTATAAAACAGTATGTGTACCAAGCGCCAGTGCAGAACGCTAATGATTTGCATGACCCTGCTTGATCGCTACAAATGAAGTACACCGAATGCAGTACATTTTTGAGAAATAGTTTTTGCAGTGTACGTACGCATGTGTGTATGTTTATTGGTGTTGTAATTAATTTTTTCTCTGTTGGGAGGATAGGGCTATTGGCGAACCACTCAGTAATTAATTTTCTTTTAATGAAAGGATATGGCTATTCTCGAACCACCCATAGAAAATGTGGCGCACCTTGGCAATACCTCAATGGTGGTTTGGAAATTCAATAAAATTGCTGTTACCTATCCAGAGGATATTAATTTACTTATTACTGTTTACATAACGTAATTCTTTCTTTTGTGTTATCAAGAGTACGTCAAGGTGTACTTTAAATCTGCTATCGGCGATGAACAAAGTAATTATCTAATTAATTGATTTCGCGAACGGTGTCTAAGAATTATGTGTGATAGGTTAGTAGTAAGCTGTTGATATTTACTTTATTAGTCGTTTCACAACCGTCACTTTTTACATTTAACATCGACAAACTGCTTAGTTGTTATTGCCATTTCTATGTACGTTGCCCGTTCACGACCAGGGTCGGCTTCGGATTGCAACTTCGTCTGGTTTATATACAAATTTTTTGTCTCTTAACCACGCTGATTAACTTACGTATTGCAACTAGTTAACACCCTACAAAGCTTACTAATTATTTCAGAAACACCCTCTATAGGTACATTTGTAAATTGCTAAACCGATTTCGATANATGAAAATTCCGCAAAAACCCAAAGAGGCTAATTAAGTTATACATTTAAGCATTTTTTACCCCGAATTATGATTCTCATCTAAATGTATTAGTCCCAAAAGTTTTCGTTACTAAGTAGATATTAAGTTGGTGCTGGCACCACCTAAATACGAGTTACAGCAGTTTTCTTTAATTTCAAACGAACTTCCTGTAGGTGTTTTCGTTTGATGATCTTATAAACACTGTTAAGGAAGGGGAAAGGGAAAAGTTGAAAAAACTTTAACAGCTCGTTCGAAGTGTTTCGTAAGATAACGGCTGAGGAGGGCCGAGGATTTGACTTCTTGAAACCGCCGATTTGACTTCTCGAAACGAGAACGTACTTCACCGACACTTGACAGAAAGCGGAACAAGTGGCAGTCCGAGCCCCAAGGGCTTTTGCTTATCAAGACTCAAGAAAGAAATAACGAGCAAGGTATTCGTTTTTGATGCCACCCGCCCTTTACGTAACTTGGCTTGATGCCTTTATTTCTTCGCATTGTCTTTCCATGGATGAGAAAAGGAACGTCGCTGAGGGCTATGAGAATCACTCGATTGTAAAGTTACGAAGGTGATGATCATTTATATATTTGATACCTTTATAATATCTAGTGATAACTAATATAGTCTTGGACTTGGTCTCAAGTTATGGCGAATAGGAGAAAGAAATCTCAATGAGAGTTGAAAACAAAAGTGTTCCTATTCAAGAATAGTATAGAGAGAATATTATTGTACGGAACGGAAATGAGGTGGGAATTAATAAAGAAAAAAAATTGAAAGCGTTCATAACAGATACATAATATGGATTTTAAAGAAAAATTGGCCGCAAAATATTCAAAAAGAGTTTTAAACTACGAAGAGAAAGTGCTATATTCAGAAAACAACAAGAATATCGAATATATAAACTGAAGACAAGAAAATCAGAAGGGAAAGATGAAAAAAAAAAAAGAAGAAATTTTTTAATGGAAAGAAGATGAGCGATCACGTCGTACAGATGGAAATAGCTGGAAAGATTAACCTAAAACATTGAAAAACGAAAAATAAGAGAAAAGAAAAGTGAGAAACTACATAAGAAAATATGGAAGGAAAGGGAGGAAAACCAGCCAAATCAGAAACGTTCGAACATACTTTTGAAAAATATAAAACGGTCAAAAAAATGGGAAATTCAAATGGAAGGAAAAGATAGTTTAAAAAAGGTGAGAGAAATATTGCGGAGGAGGAAAATTATGGAAAAGTAAGAATAAAAGTATTTAATTAGCAAATCTATCTATTCTTACCATTGCGATATTTTCATTTTTTTATTTATAATTATTCTTCAAAACGAAAGCCGAAAAACTTTTATAAATCATGCATTTTAACCTTTTCATATTCTTCATAATATCTAGTGATGAATAAGAGCATGACCAAGACAAGACTAATATAGTTTTGGACTTGGTCTCAAGTTATGGGGAATAGGAGAAAGAAATCTCAATGAGAGTTGGGAAAAAGGTGTAAAAGAATAGTATAGAGAGACTATTATTGAACGGAACGGAAATGAGATGAGAAGAAAGAAAAAAAAAGTGAAAGCATTCAATACAGATACATACGAAGGCGGTTCAATTAGTACCTGTGTTTGAAGAGAGAGGACGCTCCTGAGGGAAATTGGTGTTGTCATCGTGTGCTGCCA
>NW_020441208.1:0-2773 GCF_000699045.2 Agrilus planipennis
CAATCTCAGAGCTTTTCTCACCCAGTATTGGGGCCCATGGGTCCTCAGATGGGACAGTTTGGATCTGGATACAGTGGAATGGGTATAATAGGTGCCATGGCGCCAGGTAATCTGGCTCCTGGGATGAACAGAGACTTTAGGGGTATACAGACTGCAGCTGCATCTACTGGTAAACCAAGTGAGTTAATTACGCCAGAATTCACTCCCGGTGCCCCTATTGAGCCCCCGCGACAAAGTGAACATGGTAAACTACAGACCAGTCTGCACAATCTTAGGCTTTTGTTTTAACTTCTGCTTTTGCTTATTGCTATTGTTACATTTTAATTATTGCTTTCTGATTTTTTATAGTACTTATTTGCTGAAGTAGTTACTTCTTCAAATTCTTGTAGGTAACCTTATATTGCTTGAAGTTTGTATGAGTTGTTTAATTTAGGATTCTTGCAAGCACATTATAACTCCGTTTTTTTTCTTTTGCAGGTACTCTTTTTCATTTCTTGTTTTTTATATGTATAGTGTTTTTAAGACTCTGTATAAAAAGATTGACGTCTTGACGTCCTCCCACCTTTCTGATAGTATTTTTTGTAATATTATTTTATTTGCACTTCCCCTATTACTGTAGTTTGTCATGCCACTTGCAATAGAATTTGAATTATCCACATTTACGTTTTGATTGAAAAACATATTTTTCATTCCAATTTTTTAAATTAATTCATATGAGTAAACAAGGAATATATTTTAATGTAGTAGTTATTTTAAAACGATTTTTCTTTCATTTTCAAAAGTGTACAAGAATGGGTGATGAATGTTTTTATGTTATGCGAATTTTGTTTATTTTAGTTTTAGTTTAAATAAAAATACAACAGCAGTAATTGACATAACTTGGCTTTATCTTTTTGTATGGTTGCATTTGGGACCCGAATTCCTTTTGAATTTCTTTAAGTCTCAGAGTTGTAGCTTCTGTTTTAGACTTGATCGGGGGCGGATCTCGTAGTACCACTCCTGCCAGTCTCAGTTCCCGTAAATCACCCACGGCCGATCAGAGTGTTCAAACTGGCAGCGCCAGAAAGGACGACAAGAAGACTGTTAAACCTATTCAACCTCCTACACATCGAAACCAACAAAGACCTCGAAAGGACTCCAGAGGTGAAACCAGTTCACATCAGGTATAAAATAATTACGATTTGCTGTTAGGATTGTGTTTCAGTTAAAGTAAACCATTTTTTTTTTATTTGTCTAGGATCATCATCAACAACAACAACAACACCATCAGAGATCCCAAAATAGAGCAGTTCCATTGCAAAATCGAGGACCGTCACAGAATCAGGGCCACAGACAACAACAGCAACAGCAGCAAGGATGGGCCGGCCAAATGCAGCAACAGCCAAGGGGGTCGATGCAACAAAGACCTCGGGGTCGTCCGCGAGCTGGTACTCAAAATAATTATCATCGTAATGTACAATCAAACCACCAACAGCAGCAGCAGCAACAACAACAACAACAACAACAACAAGGGGGTCTTGGCGGCACAGCAAAACCTAAAAGCACGCTTAAGTTTGAAAACGATTACGATTTTGAACAGGCTAACACACAGTTCGAGGAACTTAAAAGCCAATTAGAAAAGGTGTGAATTTTATATTTTGAATAATTATTATTGCTTTATTGCATTTCTATTGATTAAATGTTCTTTTTTGGTATTCTTTTCTGATGTTTCTAATAACGTATTTTTCAGCTTAAAATAAAGGACGTAGTTAACGGAGACGCAGAAAAAAAAGATGACTCCGGGAACGAGACAGGCGCGGGCGAAGGAGAACAAGAAGATGATTCACATACTGTTTATTATAACAAAGCCGTCTCATTTTTTGATAACATATCATGCGAAGCGGTTGAGCGGTCTAAGGGACGATCTCAAAGGACCGACTGGCGTGCTGAACGCAAACTTAATTCGGAAACATTCGGTGTGGCTTCAACGAGGCGTAACAAGTGTGTATTATTATGAGTACAAATATTACGCTTTCCTATTATTGAGATCTTAAACTGCGTTAAGTAGACTATTTTAGTTTAATTAGTTATTTACCACATTCGACTATTTCTACCTTGAAACTATGTTTTTTTATAGTAATTATTTCCGAGGTCGTGGAGGTGGTGGAGGCATTGGCGGAGGTTACTATAATCGAGGGTTTCGAGGTTCGTATCGCGGTGGTTACAGAAATCCTATGGCACAGCGAAAACAACAGCCCCAGCACTTGCAGAACCGGGATAATAACGGTGTGACGTCGAGGACATCCACAACTTCAGTACCACCTTCAAATCTGGTGGAAAGCACGCCTCAAACGCAACAGTTACATCAACAGTCCTCTCAACAGTCGCAACCACAGCAACAGTCTGTGACAAACAACGGAGCCTCTAATGAAAGTGGAAATCAGACTTCGGTACCGCCGGCCCCTGTGCCTGCAGCAGCTGGTAAGTTTATTCTTAATTCATTATAACTTTTAAGATCGAATAAATATATACTGAACAATTATCCTCATGTTAACTAATGTATTTATTGGTGTTTGTTTTATTCAATTAAAGTATCTTTTAGGAAATTAAAAGGATCTGATAAATAATGACAAAACTAAAGGATGATTACGTACTGGGGCAGGAAGCATAATGATCATCCTTAATTAAAGTGATGAAAGTACTAAAAAAGAAAAAACGCGTTTTTTTAATGGGGCCTGAAAACGGTGAACTTACGAAAAATTCTGTAGTCTGTTTTTTATTTCTTTTTGTATTC
>NW_020441209.1:0-3056 GCF_000699045.2 Agrilus planipennis
GGTGTGCGTTTGGGGTTGCGAATCGACTACAAAAACATCCATTAGAATAACAAAGAATGTAAAATTAGCAAAGCGGATTATCCCTAGACAAAAATTTTCAGTCTCTCTACAGTCTCTCTACAGTCTCTCAGAGTCTTTCAGCGTCTCCGAGAGCATCTCTCATACTCTTTCAGTTATTGCCTAGGTGTTTTTATGAATCTCCCGCAGTCTCTGTATGAGAGACTCGAACGATAAAATTGTTAATTCAGAGATTCGAGTCTCTCACAGACAGACTGAATGAATAAAACTGAAAAATTGAGAGACNTTGGGGGGTGTCTTTAGAAGATTTCCCCTCCTCGAGGTTAAAATAAAAAAAAATCGACAATTATTCGAAAGTTTAATGGGATATGATTAATCGATTCGATTTTGAATTACCTCCGCCTATTTCCTATTTATTTCGCTTTTACTGACATACTCTTTATTCTCGAAGTGTGAGAGGTAGCTGCTGAAAAATCGGTTTAAACACGAGTTACTTACTCATAGAGAGAAAGAAGACTCATCGCATTTATTAGTCTCTAAACGGTAACGACGTCGCAGATGTTCGGCGCCAGACGAGCTCGAACTTTTAGTAAAAAGAAGCAGAAATGGACTAAGAGACTAGGGACTAGGGACCTTATCTCGAATTCTTCCGCTCGATAAACAGGGCGCTGTGCCCAATTTCGTATTGCATTTCCCATTCGATGTCTTCGTCTTCGTATTTGTCGTGTTGTTACGGAGCCGGTATGCGTTCGTTCGTTCGTTCGTTCGTTTGGTTAGTGGTAGTGGCAGGCCAAGTTCCTTGCAGTTTCGCGGGAAAACCGGAAGTTTGTGATAATCCGTCTCCGCGCTATGCCGCAACCGCGCCCTTCAATGAACGCACTTCGGTGAGAAATTCCGGAGCTTCACCGACGTATTGAAGTTTTCACCGTCAACTAATTAACTGAAAATTTCTAACAAATACTATGAGCAGTATTATTTTCCGTTTTGAAAACAAATTATTAGATTGCTACTGCTCGAATATAAGATCCAGTCTTATATTAATTTTGCTCTTCAAAAATGCGCTAAAGCTTAATTTAGGGGTAGGTTAATTTTACATTTTATTTAAATGTTTATTTAAACGTACAGTCCGTAGTTTGACGAGATCGATGTAGTGAGCCAGAAGTGCAAAGATGCTCAAAATAACATGATATTGAAATTTGTATTTTAACAACTTTTGTAAACTGATATCATAACTAAGGTAGGTACATTCTTAATAGGTACTATAAAATATATTTAACATCGATTATAAAGACTGAGAAGTAGTTGATAGCGATAAAAATTCCAACAAAAGCAAAATGTGCCTCATATTTGGTGCTACATATGCAAACGAGACCTGTAACCCATCGAACAGAATCATGAAGCGCTGGTGCGATGTTTTTTTTTTTTAATAGGTCCTATTTTCGTTTTTTTTCGAGAGTGTATTAAACCATCCATTAAAATAATGGTGGTATTTGAAGAATTAGCTCGAACATTCGGGGGAAAACACAGTACGCATTTTCTGCAAATGGCGGCTTATATGCTACCAATCGTGAGTATGTGGTAGCGTTTTATTCGTTGTTTTAATACATAATTTGAATTGTTTTGGACTTACCTACGCTGGACAGCATTGCGTTTGAGCAGTAATCCCTTATTAATTATTTGTAGAAGTTTTTATGTTTACGATATTTGAATTATCAAGGGACTAAGAACCGAACGATGAGAATTCAACAAATATCGTTTGTTTTTATCGGCGGTTCTACCGCGGAGCTGTGCGTGTTAACTCGAAATGAAAGATCATATAATGAAAAACATTTCCAGCGTCGATTTTGCGGAAATTATTGCCTCGCATTTTACCTTTCCCGTTCAGTTCAATCTACTAAATAATACATTTCTCCAATTTTATTAGCGCCTCCGTCAGCGCGATGCCTTAACGTCATTCCTTCCGAACGTGCTCCCTGTTCACAGGTAATTATATACCTTCTCATTTGCGCCGACAATTATCCGAATCGAGATACCTCAAAAGGTCTTCTATATCCCTTACAATTCAGATTCTATCAGAAAAGAAAAGGGAAAGATACGCGGAACTCTTGGGATGGAATTCTTTCAGTCATCTTTATCTTCTATCAGATATTTCGTCAAAGAACGCTTTCTAAAAATGAATCGGTGAATTTTCATTACTTTTTAGTGAATTTTCACTAATCTTCACAGTTATATTAATTAATACCACTGTAAAATTGTTTGGCTCATCTAGACATTAGGCGATTTTATAATGGATCAACTTAGCAGGTCAAAATTTCACAGGAACCGCAATGTTTGTAACGATGGATGGTCGTGGACATAATGAAAGGCATTTATTACGTTTGCCTATTAATAATAGCTCACTACGTTTGATTTAGGATATGAGAACAGTACTATTTGGTATGGATCGGATGCCATATCAACGATAATTGACCTGAGTGTGCATTATAGGTATTTGCAGAGCATTTCCATGATGGTTGTAGCTTAAACCAACAAAATCGAAAATCAATGACGGCTTGTATTGATTCAATTGTAATTAAAATGAACGAAGAGGATAAAACAGACTTGTTAAACAATTTATCTAACAAACAGGATTGAAAGGAATAGAGACAATGGGGTTGTGAAGATAAAAATAAAAGACAACGAACGCCCATGGAAAGTGTCTCAGAAATTTGGAGGAAATAGTAAGACACTGCAATCGCAATGTTGTCTCAATATCAAGGCATGATTGGGCATGATTAAGTTTTTTTTTTGATATTGCCTAATTCTGCTGTTTTGAGACAATACACCGACGTCTCCCCTACCTATAACTTCTAATTAGTTAGTTCTTCAATTTTTATCGGATGCTGAGATGATATCGGGGATACCACCGAGTTAGCACACCCTTCGAGGCACGTGTCGAACTGTATGATATCAACTGGGGTTGGCCACCCGTCCAAGAAGTAGCCAAACTATCGTTGCTTAACTTCGCTACCATTTGACTGGTATCTAAGACAGTCGCT
>NW_020441210.1:0-735 GCF_000699045.2 Agrilus planipennis
TGGAACTTCTTTTTAGCTTCAAAATTGCACTTTTGGTCAAACTGAAGGTCACATCGCTACAGAAACTAAACGAATTATACTATCAACTAAAAATTACTAATTAGGTACCGATAATTATTGTGGAGATTAAATGAGTGTAATGGTTGACAGTACTCACCTAGATTATTTTTTCTTAAAAAGATTATTACCCTGGGTAACTCTTCTAAAATTTTATTAATAATAAAACACTTTCTATTGTTCATGAGCTACACGCATCACAATGAACTCGGGTTCTGCTTACAAATTATAATCCTCGTAGGTACTTCTAGAATTTTACCCATTAATGCTATACTCCAAATTTAAGTCGTCGTCCGTCACTCAAATTTAAAAGTGGAAACATGGGTTAAAAATATCAAAAAATTATTTGACGTTGCAAACGTACACGTAAATGACTCTTTTGTAGGCGAATGGGAATATTAAATGTTTACATTTTTGTAAGTTGTTTTATTGGCAACCGCCAATTCCGAATTTGTTTCATGTTTTCAAATGCCTGGAACACAATACGCACAACAATTGTTTGAAAAAAGAAGAAATAAAAATCTTGTTAACTTCCCATTAGGAAGTTATTGTAATTGGGTCGAAAAGTGAAATCGGAATTTTCATTATATTTCCACGTTTTAACATATTAGTAGCATGCTAGCCAATTTTTTTGATGATGTGTGTATGTACGTACGTACGTACGTACGTACGTACGTA
>NW_020441210.1:2518-3096 GCF_000699045.2 Agrilus planipennis
GGCAGCGTTCGACATCTGTCTCTCTCCTACTTGAGTGAGCGATGCGTCCGCGTGGACAGCTGCTATACAATAATACATTTCCATTTACCTCCTTCTCTATATCCATACAAAATATCTATCAAACAAATAAAATTAAAATTTTCTTTTGAAAAATGAAACCATTCCATCAGTATTTTCTTATGACGTTGTCACGTTCAACTATCGTCAAAAACCGACTTTACAGACAACCGATTTTTTTTTGTCAGGCACACCTAATAATTCAACAAAAGTGTCATCATAGAGATAGAAGCGGAAACGGTGGTACCTTAATACATTGTAAATTTTTACAGAAGCGGAAACGGAAGCGAATGCGGAAGCGGTAATGTGTCGATTTTGGGTGACTTTTTAATGCAGTGGTCGTACACCCTTTCCACAAATATTTTGCAACAGATTTTTACAGTTATCACTTTCATGGTTAATATCAATAAAGTAGTTCCAAATAGGACTTCTTTTTAGCTTCAAAATTGCACTTTTGACTTAAAACTTTCAACAATGAAATAACGTTATACAAAATAAATAAACGCTGGAAGTCCGAGACG
>NW_020441211.1:0-1796 GCF_000699045.2 Agrilus planipennis
TGCTTCTAAAAACAGCAGGTATAAAATTATAAACTGCCAGAGATTGAAAAATGAAAATACTTCAACGAGTAGTTTGGTGAATGAAGAACTGCATTTTACTATTTATGATATTGAAAATGAAAAGGAGATCAACAATTCCTCAGAAACTAATTCAGATTCATACCTTTATGATTTGTATTATGCCCACTGGGCTGAATTTCAAAAAGATGTAGAAGACAATGAGTTAATAAGGTAGTATTTTCTTTATTTTATTTTAAATTTTTATAATAAATGTATAATTTTGTTGCCTTTTCAGTGTATATCCATTAAGTGATCAACTGATATATGGTTCATATAGAGACAATGGAATAAATGAAAGAGATACAGATGAAAGTGAGGATTCTAATGATGAAAATAATTGGAGGAATGATTATCCCGATGAATCTGATATGGAAAGTGTTACAGAAGATGATATGTTAAATGCAGTAAATAAGATTAGTTTAGATCATGAAAATAGTTTGTCAAGTGATGATGATGATGATGACATTTATAATGATGATAACGTAGAAAACACACAAATTGATACAGATGATGCTAACAGGTATGGAAAAATGTATGCTAGATTAGTTATTATTAATCTTGTGGAATTCATTCAAGACATTCACTTAAGCATAATAATTAAAAGTTTTAAACTAACTTCAACATTCACAAAAACTATTAATTGTATCTAGCAACCATCTCCTGAAAATTTTTAGTCCGGTCCTGTCGAACCAATGAAAGGTCACTTTTTAAAGTACAAAAATTAATTACCAGAAACTAAACAAGTGGTTAGGCAACCCAACATACTTTCTAAAATATTAAATGTTGGAAAACAATGAGGTAGATATAAATAAAGTCATTTTAACATATTCGCAGAAAAAGGTAAACGTTACTGATTGATTGATGAATTTATAATTTTTAATTAGACATTGAAATTTCATTTTGCAAGTTAATTTATATTTCGTTATTCTGAGAAATTTGTTAGCTACAGTTTTCTCACATACGTAAAGTAGTTAGTAAATAAGTAAACCCAAAAATACCCAGGAATTGTACCTTTCTGTCTTAAAACAAAGTTTAAGTGACTGCAATTATTGTTGTTTCTTACTCTTTTAATTGTGTTACCCTGTGGTGCACACAAGGCAATGTCAATTAATGATTGCAAATCCTTCCTCTAGCAAAAGATAGATATCGCGTTATTTGTTTTCTGTGTTTAAAGAGACACTTTTACACTTCTTTCAGGTACTGCCACGTTCTGCAGCTAAAGGCGTCTCCTTTGAGCACTGGTCGAATTCCTGGTGACATCCCACGGTGTCCAAAGTTTGTACAATTTTCCTGAAAAATGCTCTGTTATATGCAACTATAATCAAATATAAATAATAATAATATGTAATACCTAAGTAGAGAATGTGATAAATTATTAAAAGTAAAGAATGTTAAGAAGTACACAAGTTTGCTTTTTATTGCAAATGGACATTGGTTTGTAACTAACCAACTTTACTGACATTAAAAATTGATAAGAAAAACAAATTAACAATACCCACCAAAGAAAGCTTGAAATAACCGCAATAGCAAAGTTACTGTACATCAATTATTTATTAATTAATAATGGATTAATAAGACGCTTGCTGACATTTAATAATTACAATAATCAACAATAATATGACCATAGAAATTATCATAGATATATATAGGTGGAAGCGATTCTGATTCAATTGTATTAGTGAATATGGAAGTAGCTATGCAACCTCTTATTTCTTATCGGGGTTGTAATTTTATAT
>NW_020441211.1:2323-2769 GCF_000699045.2 Agrilus planipennis
ATTAAGAGAACATATTTCTAAATTACATTTTCTATTAATAAAAATGATGCAACTTTTTATTGTTTATATTTTAAATTAATAAAATGGGAAAATATGAAACTCAATTTATTTTATTACTGTGTCAACTTTGTTCACATTTAATAACTTTCAAGAAAAACTACACAAAATATCAATTTTTTTTTGCCTTCCCATTCGCCCAATTCGCTTTACTTATTGGGTGCGGATACTTTATATGCAATTGTTTTAATCACAAATGAGCGATTTTTGATAACCCCTTATAGAAAATGTATAAATATGCCATAAGTGTTTTTGTCCTTTAATGAAGATCAAAAAGTCAAATGAAAGAAAATGGTAGGATACTTACCAACAAACCCATCTGTAGAATTCTGTCGTGCCCGAAAAAGTTGAATATTCTTTTTACGTTTATTTAAAAGCAAACTTAAAAC
>NW_020441212.1:0-1627 GCF_000699045.2 Agrilus planipennis
TTCGGACAACTACAATGTCGTGTTTTGGCGTTGGGGTTTTGAGCTATTTTGTTTGTTCTACAACAACCGCCAAAGTTTTTCCAATCTTCATAAAAAGAAGTTACTTGCGAAACATGGATTGTGGGCGCGGCGGAAATGAAAAAGTTTGAAGCTATTGAAATGTGGTGTCACCGGCGAATGATAAAGGCACCGTGGATAAAGAAGCTTAAAAATGAAGAGGAATAGAATGAATAGGAGAACAGAGGAATCAATAAAAGTCAATAAAATGGGCGAGATAAGTTCGTTCTTAGACATGAAGGTTTAATCAGAGACATATTAAAGGCAGAAACAGGACCTAAGAGTAGTATAACTAGACCTAGATTGTAGGATGTAGGATGTTCTAGTTTTAGGAAAATGCTAAGATTAGCTCAGGATAGGAAGAAGTGGAAGTACGTGCCCAACCAGTCTTAGGACTGACGACTTTATGATGATGAACAGGTCATATTTTCCTAATACCAAAAACCGACATATGACTCAATAATTTTAATGACGAAGGGTCCACTTTGTGCTTATCCTAATAAGTTTTTAATGATGTTTTGCAACTTTAAATTCGTACTTCATCCTCACTGTACGGTCATCAGTCCGGAGACTGGTTGGACACACACCTCCACTCTTTCCTCTCCTCAACTAATCTTCGTATTTCTCTAAAACTAGAACATCCTACAGAGCCCTGCACCAGACATACACCTTTAACAATATTTTTCCAATTTCTAAATTAACCATTCGAGAGCATAGAACTAACTTCTTTTGCGCTATCCTTTGCTATAGATCTCTACTGTTCCTTCCATCCTGAATTATCTGACTCCCTAGATTCCGAAAAGCAGCGACTTCTTCTAATTTTTCGCCTCTTATCTTTATACTCACTCTTTGTCTAATTTTTCTTCTCTTGAATAACAATATTTTTGTTTTATTTTCATACCATACTCATCGTTTATCAAAGTTCGCACTTCTTAAACTAGAAATAGTTTTCTAAACCATATTTCATTGTTATCTTCAGGCAATTTCGGGAACAACACGTCTTGAGTGTGAAATAGTAGTTTCTAAAGTAAAGAAACTTAGGATTATTTAATTATTGTATGTTTAATATTGTTTTATTTATTTTGCGCTGCCGCGCCACTTCTTTCTCCTATGAGGGAGCACACGAATTTTTGGAAGGATTGTAAGTGCAAATAATTTACCTCAGTGGTGAATAACACGAATAACTGCACTTAGTAATATTTATTTACAAATATACAGTTACACTGATGCTACTAATTGTTGTTTGTTGTTGTCTTAATTGTTCTTATTTGATGTCTCTGTTCTTTTTTGATGTCTTCTCACTTCTTTTGAGTGTGTCAGCCTATTTATAACATAATCTCCACCCTGATAGAGGAAGGGGTGAAAGTGCTAACCAACTGGTTTCTAATATTATTTAAGTACTTGAAGATAAAGTATCTTAAAGATATTGTTACCTGCAAAGTTCGATACCCTAAAATTACACCTAAACCACTTACATATAATATTTGTAAAAACCAACAAAATTGAATATTTGAATTTCCAACTTAATGTTTCAAGGAAACGGCAGGTAAATGTACCCTGGTCTGAACAG
>NW_020441212.1:1901-2792 GCF_000699045.2 Agrilus planipennis
TAGAAAAAAAGTGAATTTAAAGATAGGAGATTAAAAATCAGAAAAATTCGCTGATTTTCGGTATTTAGAAAGTCAGATAATTTATAATGCAAATAGCAGCAGAGATATAAAACAAAGGATAGCGTAAGTTCGAGTCGACTTTAACAAAAAGGCGTCACTTCTATGCTCTTGGATTGTTATACTTCGTTTACTTTCTGTAGCGCTGTGACTTTCAGTTTGACCGGCGCAAAGTAGAAAAAAACGGCACTAGGCCAGAAAAGAAAGGAAACAACTGTCGGCCAAACTCTTAACCGCTGAGGAGCGTATAATCCGTACAGTACTGCACGGAAAAATTGACCATTTTATCCACTACAACTGAATTGCTGAAATGTGCTGTTATTGATACCATTTACTACTGTATGAAAAAGTATGTTTAATGAACAAAAGTCGAGAGTATAATGAGCTTTTTTCTCCCTACCTACGATTTTGCCAGCGCTCATCCAAGACATTGGACGGGCACATCACTAGAGAAAATAAATGAAGTATAGTGCGAGTGCGAGACGTGGACGGTGGACGCGGTGGAAAAGAAAACGTTAGAAGCATTCGAAATGTGGTGTTACAAGGGAATGATGAGAATACCACGATAGAGAAGGTTGGAAGTGAGTAGGTATTAGAAACAGTTGAAAAACAGATGATACTAATGAAGTCAATAAGCAATAGATGAAATAGATTGTTAAGACACCTTCTCAGGGATGAAGGGCTAGCTAGAGCCATAATGGAAGCAGATGCGTGTCCAGCCAGTCTTTGCATTGACGATCCTATGATGATGATGATGAACGTAACTTCAGTAGTTATTGTTTTCAAGATGTGAAACTACTTTAGGCTGATCAAGGAATCGTCTTGCAGGGAAAC
>NW_020441213.1:0-3218 GCF_000699045.2 Agrilus planipennis
TTTTAAAAATATTTAAATACAAAAGATAAATACTTTTTTGATTTTGTTATTTCAAACGTAAAATACAAAATAGATTTCCCCTTTGTATTTTAAATGCAAAATACGTATTTTCAAAATACTTTCTTCAAATAAGTACTTTTTTGTAATATCTATTTAAGTTTCTATATTCACTTAAGTATAAACTATTTTTTAAGAAAACTTTGCAGTCATATTCTCAGTTTTTAAATATTGGAGTTTTTCTAGACGAATAGTGGTGTTTGCATTACATCACCAGCTGCAAAGATTGAGTATGATTCATATTTTTCTGTGATAGTTTCTTCAGTTCAGCAACAACTAATTCTTCTATATGCTTTTTTAATTGCCTTTGTGATCCGTTTTAATTGGCAAAAAGACACTGACACCAAAATAAAAAAAAAATGAAATCCATAGTTTATTTAGCTTTGGGTTCATCTGATAAGTGGAGTATTTCGAATAGTTTTCTAAGAATTTTGGATTATACGCATTTATTAGCACATCCCAATATCTTGTCGTTTTCAGTTTCACATGGCTGGCGTATATCAAATCGATATTGTTTTGTGGGCTATTTTATTATAATTCATAGAAGTTCGTAGTTTCTTGCTACGATAAGTGGTGATTTGACAGGTGCTGATATCAATTTGGAACTTTGAAATTCCATGGACCATAACATTGAAACCGAAAGACAATATCGATCCAATATTTTAGATTATCCATTTCCAAGGAGTTTAGAATTTTTTGAGCTCTCTTCAGTTAAAGAATCAGAAGGTATTCATGGAATGTCTCGTTGTCCCTTTTTTAAGTTTCTAATACCTTCAATAGCCAAAATGAGCAACATTCATTCATCATTTTATATAATGTTTGATCGGTGATACAAGCAACACTTTTAACGGCAAAAATGTATTTTGCATTTTACAAATAGAAAATACGTTTGGAAAAAGATTTTAAATAAAATACAAAATGCTTTTCTCAAAAAAGTATTTAAATGCAAGATAAAAATAGGTATTTTTTATTTTGTATTTGCATTTTAAATGCAAGTATCTCAAATAAATCAAATCTCTGCCTTCTAGACTGCATTCACGTCTAAAATGATGTAATTTAATGTTATTTTCGGATTTAGCATAAGACTATAATATATTTTCTCTACTACAAGTGAGTTAAATGTCCAATTACTATAACCTTTTGGATTGGCTAGTACAGAGTATGTTGATGACGTAAATGCGGTCTCTCAATAATTTAACTGTACCGTCTCTTTATTGCCAGATATCCTATCAATTAGAATAAGCTTTTAAAGATGACTGTATTCCATTATTATGGGTACCTATATCACTTATTGTGATAGCTTAACATTTACGGTACTTGCAATCTAGTATTTCGATAAACAATAACAGATGTGCGTTACATATCACGTTTTATGTATAGTTTCATGTTACCGAATTGTTTAAAATTAAAGCGTGCGTTGTTCATTGTTTCAGTTTTCACAAAAGACATTTTCAACGTTATGGGTGTTGTTGACAGGTCGCTATAACGCAACAATGAAGTGTTTGATGTTATTTACAGGTATTATATGTATACAAATACATTCTGTTGAATTTAGCGAGCACTTCTAATTAATTTACAAGTAATATATACTTGATGAATCGAATTGAAACGGTCTCAAACATCGACGATTTTCTCATGTCAGCTGCGTACCTACAGAACACAAACTACTGATAATGTTCGGTGTTACAAAGACATTTCTTAGTTACATTATTTTTGGTATAATTCTTAGGTTTATTNTGTTCGGTGTTACAAAGACATTTCTTAGTTATATTATTTTTGGTATAATTCTTAGGTTTATTAGGTTATTCATCTCCTTTCATTTGTATATTTTGTAAATAGATGTTCTTCCCTGGTCGTAAATGCAATTCTTACGACCAGCTAAACTAAGTTTATTATCTGGTTTGCCCAGACATCATTTCTCGGAGGGTTGGTACCTGACTGGGTAATTTCACCACCAGATGTACTTTCAGGTATAATCCATTTCGACTTTTTCCATCATTATCGTGGGGGTGGAGTAAGTTATAAATGAGTGTTCTTGTAAGATTTAAAACAGATCCAAATCTCATTCCAATCAATCAATTTAAAACCAAAATATTAACCAAATTAACCGAAAAACAAGTTATTCCGTGTGATTTGTGTATCATATCACTAACCGACATTGTATATATTGTGTATTGTGTAAATAAAATTGTATATAAAACAAATCTACAGTCCATTACTTCTTCGAAGTGATTTCACCAAATTAATAACCGGCGGGATACCGCCATATCGAACATTTTTTGGTCCTTCGAGCCGGATTCTCGGTGAAATTAAATACACAGTGTCCGCAATCTCCGAATAATCGAGTGAAAATCATCGAAATATTTGGAAAAAGGCTGTTCAACTTTAAATTCCAGACCGCATCGCCATATCGAACAGATAATATCTTTTCATTTTCATTGTAACCATTTGAAATCTATGCTAGTTATGCATTGCTGGTCTGTATTATTTGTCCTTTTCCTTACTACATAATATAAAGCTTAATAGAAATGGTATGGCCCCTGAGATTTTGGGAGAACAGCGCAAAAGATAGAAAGAGAATTCGGGAGGAATGGGATGCAGTTTGTCGCTCGGTAGTTTGTGCTGTTTTTTTTTCTTTTAAATCGGGTCCGTATAGTACAAGTAAACTCACCCCCGGTGTCATAATTGACATCATTACAAGGTCATCAGTCCTAAGACTGGTTGGACACGCACCTCCACTCTTTCCTAACCGAACGAATCTTCACATTTCCCTAAAACTAGAACAACCCATATCCTTAACTATTTGCGAACAGTAAGTAACAGGCGTAAATTATAGTATTAATACAGATAGGACAGTAGCGTACTAGGAAATAATTTAAAAATATGACTTATCAAAAAGAAAAAATTAACCTATTGCTGTTGTTTTATAGTTAGTTTTCACATTCGCTGTCATCATGGGAATCTCTATCACTGTCACAAATATCAACAATTAGTTCTTCTGTTTGTATGTCTATTACTTGCTCACTGATCCCTATTTTTAAATATTTAATCTAAGCCCCTGATAGGAATACTGAAGAATGATGGCTGCAATCATTATACCTAAAACTGCCTACTTTTGCCACCGCGCATCCACGCCATTTTAAAATTTCCGCCAGCTTCCA
>NW_020441214.1:0-1407 GCF_000699045.2 Agrilus planipennis
CATCTCTTTCCTCCTCCTAAACGTATCCCTACTTCTTTCCCTCTCTCCACTAAATAAATTATTTTCAAAATCCTCATTCTTTCAATTATAAATTCAGCAATACATGTATTAATGCTTACACTCACTGACATCGTCAAGAGCAAATAACATCATGTGACCAGTAACAGATTTAACAGTGACACGTTTACGATCGATGACGTTTCGTCACTTACCTACTCCTCTGTGCTAGAATCAGTTATCTTACCCTACTTTGGTTTTCTAACGGAATTGCTTCAGGCCGTCTAGAAAACCGGTCGACGCAAGTTAAGCAGTACCTGCAGTTCTCCGACATTGGCATTACTACTATGTCCATATGGACATGATCGAACCTTTGAAACGGTAGTTCGAATACCCCAGGTGTAGTAGATACATGTCGACTAACTTTTGATTTCTGGCACTCCAGACAGCTTTGGGCCCATAATCTGCAATCCTTCTTAATGGAAGGCCAAACGAAGCGTTGCGTGACCAATTTAATTGTAGCCTTGACTCCAGGATGGGCTAGTCGATGTACCATGTTGAAAGCTAACTTCCGAAATTGCCTGGGAATGAACGGTCGAACTAAGTTTGCTGAAACATCACACATTAGAGTAATATTGCTATTTGGTAACTGCATTGGTTTCAGATCTAGGGAAGTCACTCCTTCCTTAAGGAATCGAAGTAGTTCTTCGTCGTCTTTTTGGCTTGCTGCTAGGGCTTCCATATCCAGCGATTTTTTCAACTCTTCAACACGTGAAAGCGCATCGGCCACTATGTTGTCCTTACCAGAAACATGACGAATATCGGTTGTATATAGGCCAATTAAATCTAAATAACGAAACTGCCTAGGGGAACACTACTGATTGGTTTTTTTAAAGGAGTAAGTAAGCGGTTTATGATCGGTAAAGATGGTAAACGATTTTCCTTCAATCATGTGGCGGAAATACTTCACTGCTTCGTAAATTGCTAGCAATTCGCGATCATAAGTTGAATATTTACGTTTCGTTGCATTTAACTTCTTGGAAAAGAAACCAAGTGGTTCCCAAGCATCGCCGACTTGTTGTTGAAGAACAGCTCCGATGGTGGTATCCGATGCGTCACTGAAGATGGCCAATGGTGCCTCTAGTTTGGGGTGTGCCAGCAGAGTACATTGCGCTAGGTTTTCTTTGCAGGTGGAGAATGCTTCCTCTGTAGTGGGAGTCCATACAATTGGAGATTTTCCTTTGAGGTTTCCTCAAAGAAGGTCATGTAACGGCGCTTGGATTTGTGCTGCGTTTGGAATGAACCTTCTATAAAAATTTAGCATCCCTAAAAAACCTCTAAGCTTCTTGACGTTCTCTGGAAGCGGAAATGACCTAATAGCTTCCACCTTGTCTGGCAGCGGTTGGATAC
>NW_020441214.1:1712-2818 GCF_000699045.2 Agrilus planipennis
TTTGCTGTCGTGGTCTGGAACGAGATCGAGAACGCGTACGAAAGTTACGAATGTTTGATCTTTCACTTCGTAGTTCGTTCACTTCTTTTCGTATAGATGCAATTTCTTCCTGTAACACTAGAGTCAATTGTTGTAACTGTGCAGCTAGGAGATCCGAAGGAGTAGCTTGTGATGTAGTTTCGGCAACATTCGCAGTCCTAGTTGAAGTTAATTCACTGATAGAATCGGCTAATTCTGCGATTTTCGTTAGACCTAGATCTCTATGTGTAGCTAAAATAACCTGCATGTTGGATGGAAGTCGACTAAACCACAAAGTTCTCAGCATGGATTCGGGAACAGCGGAACCTGCGAGTCCTTGTAGGTGGCGAAGGAATTGAGATGGCTTTCGATCTCCCATCTCTTCTAACTCTAACAGACGTCGAGTTTTCTGTTCTTGCGATGCGCTTAGGCGTTTGATAAGTTCTGCTTTTAAAGTTGTGTAAGGATTAATGGTAGGCTTACTGATTATAATGTCCCTCACTTCCAGGGCGAAACGTTGGTCCAATGCACTTATAACGTAGCCGAACTTCGTCGTTTCCGTTGTAATTCCTGCTGTGGCGAAATTTTCCTCTACCATTGAAAACCATAACTCAGGATCAGATGGAATAAACGAGGGTAGACGAATAGCCACACGGTTAATCGCAAGCGCATTTTCTAATGCATTTNTAAGTCTATAGAAGAAATTGACGTTAATTTTTTATTTTCAATACGTAAACACATACACTCATATTTGCATATATACATACTACCTGTTTAATATTATTAAAATATTAGATAAAGCATTTGTAAGTAAATAGTAATATTTTCAGCAAAATGAATTATTTCTTTGAGCAAATAACCTGTTTGCTTTATGATTTAAAGTGTTGATAAAACGAGTATTCTAGCGACATCTCGTTTGATAAAATTCAATAAGCAATAGCTTTAAGTGGGAAATTCAAATAAATACAGGCTCCACCCCCATTTTAGGACAACTCCAGAGGGTCTTCAACAAGAGCTTCTGGTATTGTTGACAAAAGAGGCATGGTCTAACCTCTTAAGATGAGGAATGACCTAGAAAGACCTTCTAA
>NW_020441215.1:0-2748 GCF_000699045.2 Agrilus planipennis
AAAACGTCGGCGTCTTCTTTAGCTTGTTTAGTACAAAATCCGTGTTCATTTAATTTATTGATCAATAGTTTAATTATACTGTTTTTATTTTTTTCCGTAATTCTGTAAATTTAAAACTATTGCTTGTAAAATATTGAATTTGTTTCGTTCGACTCGTTGTAATTTTTTTAAAAACTATATTTGAAAAATTAGCTGCTAAATGTGAAAATATTACTAACAAGTCGGTGTCATTTCCTACAATAACCACTTTATTGTCATTTTTTGCAGCTTCGACTGCACTTTGAATTATTAAAACATCGGCGTCTTCTTTAGCTTGTTTAGTACAAAATCCATGTTCATTTAATTTATTGATCAATAGTTTAATTATACTGCTTTTATTTTTTTCATTTGATAAAAATTCTTTGGGTTTCAAACTTATTTTTGTATTGTAGTCACATTTAACTTCACGGCCGATGCAATTCCTCTGTCGTCGGAGCCTTTCTGCACATTTTGTATCATTTACATTACTGTAGCCGTCAAATATGATGATACTATTTTTAGTGAAATTGGTTTTTACATAATTTATATATTTATTCAAAATCTGATCCAACGACTCGTTAATTTTCCAAATTACTTGATACAATAAATAACCACAATCCACTACATGTTATAAACGGTGAATGGAAAGGACATTCAGTGGAGTGAATAAAATTTTGAGTAAACACGCTCTTGTCAGTCTTTCTCATTACACCCATGTTAAAAAGAGCAAGTGGATATGGAGCTAATTCATACATTAAGTATTGTTGCACGTCCAATTTTGCACTTTTTAAACAAATTCTTTGAAATATCAATAAAGGTTGAATCGTTACAACCGCATCATTTACTTTTATTTTATTGTTCATAGCACTAATCGGTAAAACTTGCTCTTTTCTTTTAAATTTAACGTCTTCAAAAGGAATTCCAATAATACTATCAACTAAATTGACTCCAACTTCGTGTGCTTTATGACAATTAATCTTGTGATTTCCCACAACACCAGAACAAATTGAGTATAATTTATCGGACACTAGAAAAGGACTATTATCTTTATAATAATCAATCAGTAACACTAAGTCAGTAGCATCTCTGTTCATTCTAGAGCTACGGGAATCTACATGTTGTTTGGTATTATCGTAGGTGTAGTTGCAAAATTGTTCCATTTCATGTGAAATCTGTAATAAAAGTATAGTGCAAGTTATCCATTTTGTCACTGTACTTTCGGATACCCCCTGACCACGTGTCAATCCACCCACACATTTCATTCCTCTCATTAGGACCTGTTCGACAGCCACATCAGACCATACACCAGACCAAAATTTTGAGGAACGCCGAATAGTAAAATAACCTTGGTTGACAAATTCGTCATAGGTCTTTACATCTAAAGTAGATCGCAATTGCATCATATCCTGCAGATAAAGATGAAACGATTTAGCATAATTCTGGTGACCACTTGCTTGAAAATAAGGTAGCATCTCATTTACACTCTTTAAATGTAAGTTGAAGTTAGCTGATCGTTCTGCATGATAAAAATTCATCACTATAGTAATACAATTTAAAAACTGAATCCATAGTTGAGCTGTGAGACCATTATCTTTTAACAGGTTTAAACGAGTATGAAATTTGTTAATTATACTTGTCAAAATAATATCGGTGGAAAGATCTGTTTCGTGTAAATCTATTCTTTTAAATATATTGTTTAAATGTTGTGTATAGCTGTCACTAAAAGAGCAATCGTCGATTAGTATACCACCAATTGCTACGAAATTTAATAGATGACCTCTGATGGCCCTTGAAAAGGCATGCCCTTGTAAAGCCTTAGTAGCAGAATTTTCAGCAAAAATTAAATTGAAAGCTTCTTCTAAGCCACTCACTTCCATGATATATCCAACTGCACCGAGAAAAGATATAAGGGTATGAAAACCACCTAATCTGACAATTACATTACCAATTTGAAGCATGTACGTCATTATTAGGATCAACTGAAGCAATTATTATACGGGCTTTCCAATATAAAGGTTGATCAAATGTAACAAATGCATGTTTTTGGCTGTTTTCTTCAGCTCTTTTGGCTGTTTCAGTTGACACCGTTAGTATCGTGTCATAATCGCTTGGAGGTGCATTTACAAATTGAAGAGGTGTAATTTTAGATACATCAAATTCCGTTACAAATGAATTTTTCTCTTTATAACCAAGCCATCCCTGCGTACTTTTTGGTGATGTTTTTTTTGCAGTAACCATAAGAAATCAAGCTTAGTTAAACTGAATTTATATTCTTCCATATTTTCGAGGGTAATCTTTTTAGCAGCAATTTTATAAAGGCCACTTAAATTAGTGTTAAAATTTTGAAGAGGTAAAAAGCCGAAGGAATCGCATATACTGTCTGTTTTAGGAATTTTGTTAAATCTTGGAATATTTGAATTTGCTACAACTGCTCTTCATGGAGTAACACTTGCAATACCTCCCATAGCATGAAACGTATTACGCCCATCTATAGTGCAAGTGTTGTGATCAGCATTGTCAAAAATGAATTGTACAAAACAATTTGGCAAAATTTTATAATTCTCAGGGTGTTTAACAATAGATGCTTCAAAAAGCTGAGTTTCATAATAAGTTGCGCAAAGCCCTAAATTAGAAAGACAGGTAATTAGAGCTTTCGAAACATGCTTTCTATGAATCATGGAGGAAAGTCCTAATAAAATAGGAGACAAGAACGATCTAGGCCTAATAGAA
>NW_020441216.1:0-2745 GCF_000699045.2 Agrilus planipennis
TAACATGGACCTTGTGTTAGTTTTTGTTAAATTATTAAACGATTTAAAAACCAGTTCCAATAAAAAAATAATTACTTAATTTAATAAAGCCCATTAGGCTAACGGCTTAAAATTGGAAACTCATTGTCGTAATTATGTTTATTTACTATTATTATTAAAAATTCATTGTAATTGCTATTAATAGAAGTGTGAATTTTACAATGATTTATGATGATATATAAAATAAAAAAGTGTCCTTAAAACCGATCTTGGAAAGTTTTTACGTACGCCACGCGAATGTGAACTATTATTCAATTAGTAAAACAAATTTTTCACAAGTGTATACAAATATATTGTCAGTTCATCTTACTTGTTCTCTGGAAATAGCAATGGGAGTTGGGTAGATTATCCAGGTAACACTTTCGCAGAATGGGGCGGTAGTCAATGAGCCTTGGTATGTGTAGTAACCCTTACAGTTGGCTTGTTCTTTGAACCATAAGAGACAGTCTGAAGGAACACAAAGCATTTACGAATAAAGGAAATTTAGATTGTATTTGTGGTTTGTCTTACCTGGTGGAATTTGGGTTTTGGAGTTGACCTTATCAATTTTTTTCGTGGCTTCGCACATCTTTTCAAACAATTCATTCTTAGAATCGTCGGTTGCTTGAAGAAAGAACGCTACCACAGCGAGTCCGTCATGTTTATCGACGGCTTCCTTAAAAGAATTGTACTTTTGATTGTAGTGAACAGCATGAGCTTCCATAGAATATCTGCGTGAAGATAAACATACTTTTATTTATTATTGTTTCACCGAATATCTTTCGCGAAAGTATTATGAACCGATTTCTTTTTGATGGACACTTACGCTCGTCCTTCGAAGATATGTTCACAACCGCTGTGGTCATCGTCGCTCCAGTGGAAATGCAGTTGTTCAAAGACGAAGTTATCATTTAACAAAGGTCCTCCTTTTAAGACGGGCAGTTCTCGATCGTAAAAAGTTAATGTTGCTGAAATAAGATTAAAAAAAAAACATTAAAAGAGACCGTAATTTATACCTATAGTTAGTCCTTTTTTCGGTCAATAAGTTTTGGTTCTACTTTGGTATGCGGTCTACTTATGTCGTGTGATCTACTTGAGATTTAATATGCACTTATGTAGTCGATCAGGTTGGGTTTGGTTAGGATTACGATACGAAAAGAAAATACGAATGAAGTGAGATATTAAATATTGTTTTTCGTTCGTGTTTAATGTTCGAGTTAGTTCTTTAGTTTTTAGGCCAAGTCATACATGCGCGCATTTGTACAGTCCATTTATTGAAAACCTGTTATCTGTATATAATTAATGCCACTACTCGTATGTATGCCTACCTGTAAAACCGTTATTGAACAAGTTGCCTGATCCAGCGACATCCCAATGTCCATGGAACTCAAGAGGTTCAAAGTGGTCGCACTCATTTGATTCTTCATGTTTGAGTTCGATCGGAGATTGCACCTTGTGCAAACGCCACTTTTCAACGATTATATTAGCATCTACGTTGATTTTTTCTGAAAAAAGAAACCTGAATGTTACCATTATAGTTTTCTGCTTGAGATTATTCAAAACGACGGACAATTTGAAGCGAATTGAATAACATTCCATTTGAATTTCTGATAATTGGATAATATTGAAAACTCATTCGATTTAATGTAGGTTATCAATCATCAATAAATTAAAAATTATGGGTAGGAGATTAAAAATTTTTTGTAACATTAAATGAATAAGTAATCACATGTGACGATGATTTAAATTATCGGGCAATTTCTTTTTGACTGCGACTGTATTAAGAACTGCTTTCATTAAACGGTTTATTGTCCTTTATTGAGTGTAATTTTAACATAACTTGTTTCACGTGATGGAGATTCTTCCTAAATAGAATTAAATATACGAAATGAGTCAACACAATTGGAAATGCGACGCAAATTTAACAGGATCGGATCTTCTTTTTCTTTATTTACTATTATCTAAGCTTGTTAAAAAAACATTTTTTTATTATTGATTGAGTGACTCATAGTAAATTCAAATAAAAAACAAAGAAAAAAGAGTGAAGTGATTATATAACTAGTTTTTTTTTGTTCTGTATTTTTTACCACAAATATGATGCCTGCCAATAAATTCTTTGAGCATTTTATTAAAACTAAAATTAAATCGATAGGGTTCGTCGCTTGATCTACTGTTGGAGTCTCTGCAGTTTTCGTCGAATAACTTGAAAACTAAAACGACTAGAAATTTTTTTTTTTAACAAAAGTTGCTCTACCTTTTAGTAGCTATCTAGCTAAATAGGTGCCATTTTAACAAGTCCTAAGTTTAACCGGTTTTAACCCATATTATTATCGTTTTACAGACTCGTACTACATAATTGCATAATTGAGCTGTAAAAAGTCAGTTATTTCATTAAATTAAATGATAATCATAACTGCATATAAACTCAAGTTTATATACTCATAATTAACTGAAATATGTACGTACTTATAGTAAAAAATAAAAATATTATAAGTACCTACTGATGCAATTTTCTTAATCGATTATCATATGTTCAAATGTTCAATCGACTGAATCGACGGATAACAGCAGCACGGGGAAGGCATTGTCGAGTAGGTCTTCAATTTTACGTAAAAACATAATCACAGCTTACGACCATAATGTATACGTGATTTTTTACGTTTATATTTGTCGAGCAATTGATGAGATCGTCGATGTGCTTTCAATTTTTGAAAGAAACGTATTTCC
>NW_020441217.1:0-949 GCF_000699045.2 Agrilus planipennis
TAATTTTGAACATCCCAACTGTATACTGTAGGTAGTTATTACAGCTAAAGGGTTACATTTAACAGAAATTATCTGACCTTTGAGTATGTGACAAATCACCCTTTTGCTGAATAAGACAAACTGATCATCAAATGAGCTTCGTATCTACAAGTGTGACAGGAGGTGGCATGTCAGCGAGTCATAAGTGAGCAGTATTTAGCCTGTTTGATGCTCATCGTCCTAATAGATAATCGTAAGATATTTTTTGACAAATTAGCAGCAAATCAGTCGCAGGTTTTTGTAAGACATATATTTTTGATATAAAATAGACATGCATTCCGTTGAATTTAATTTTAATTTCGTTGTGTTGTTGTGTGGCATGTTTCTTTCATTTCTACCGCCACATAAATTTGAAATAGTGGCTGAATGTTTACGAAAACATATCACTTTTTGTCGCACATAATGATGAGTAGTTAAGGTTATAAATTTTCCGAAAACGCAGCTGTCATGTCAAAAGAAAACGCATGTCGTCGTCCCAGCGGTCGAATTTATTCGGTGCGGATGTGAAGACAAAGTTTCCTGACTGACGATTAATAAGTCTTAACGATATTGCCTCTAAATTTAACTGGAAGACATTCAGAAACACGGCCACGTGCATCATCATCATACGCAATCATATGGTGTCGTAAATGTGTCATTACAGTAGATACATATTGCTTTTATTTAGTATTTAGTCTTGCTCTATTGTTCTATTGTCTAATATAAAAGTTTTTATAGAAAACTACCAATAAATACTATCAGGTTGTTCGGAAAGTCATTTCGTTTTTTCCCGACAGAGGATTTAATTGTATTCTTTTGCACCCAACTTCACATTTAAGCCGTATAATTTTTATATGCTTTGAGAGCTCATATAGCAAGGCTTGTGTGTGAAAAATTCCAATTAATTCTACGCAGTAGTTTTTGGTTGGTG
>NW_020441217.1:3208-4032 GCF_000699045.2 Agrilus planipennis
GCCTCCGCGTTCGGCAGCGTTCGACATCTGTCTCTCTCCTACTTGAGTGAGCGATGCGTCCGCGTGGACAGCTGCTATACAATAATACATTTCCATTTACCTCCTTCTCTATATCCATACAAAATATCTATCAAACAAATAAAATTAAAATTTTCTTTTGAAAAATGAAACCATTCCATCAGTATTTTCTTATGACGTCACGTTCAACTATCGTCAGTAAACCGACTTTACAGACAACCGATTTTTTTAGCTTTTTACTTATTTGGTACCCTTCATAATCGTCACTATCATCATAGGATCGTCAGTCCTAAGACTGGTTGGACAATCTTTTCTATCCTCAGGTAATCTTTGTATTTCTCTAAAAGTAGAACATCCCACGTCCTTAACTATTTATGAACAGTAATCTAATCTAATCTAGGTCTTCCTCTACTCTCTTAACTCCTGTTTCTGCTTCTATTATGTTGTAATGGGAGAATTTGAAGTAAAACCACTTGGACGTTTTTTTTTAATATTATATTGAACACTTATTACATAAACTTATTGGAATTATGAACTGTCGAACTATAACTGCTATAACTAGTGGTAATACTCTAATAATAATTAATTAATAATACTTTCAACAACTGGCCGGGGGTTTTTATTATGTCGATTGATGACGTAGATTTTTGATTACAATTATAGGAAATTTTCATTATTTGTTGTTCACAAGAGAAATGGACTAAACGGATGTTAGTTATTTACAAATTAATTAATTATCATTTTGTTAGTGACATTATCTTATGACAATAGTAAATATTAGTTGTGTACTTTAATGAAACCTTCTT
>NW_020441218.1:0-2840 GCF_000699045.2 Agrilus planipennis
TAGTTGGAAAGCAATCGTTTAATCAATGTCTCTTTTGTTCCAGAAAAGTTGGAGAAATAGCTGTAACAATGAATACGGAGTATTATCAAGAGATGCATGCAGGATTCAACGGAACATCTTCCTGCGGGACGTCTGACTGCCAGAGAAGGTAGGATTATTCATTTAACTTTGTATAAAAGCTTTCCTTTTTAAAAACGCTGCACCTGTTTTGACTTTGTTCGGGGAATTTGTGGGACAAGTTAAATAGATTCTTCCCGAAGCTCTGCTGACGTACGGTAAAAATTTACACAACTAGACACACACATTTCATTCGCCTGGAGATATTAGTTTTTGTCCCATTCGAACGGTGGAACGTCTTAAGCTCGTTTGTTTTAATGCCCCCGAGGCTTTAACGGATTAAATTAAGCGACAGATAAGAAAAGAAACGGAGGGACTTGCGAACACTTTTGTTTGATTTTCTTTTCTCTGTCGATATAAATCTGTTTTATATACATACAAAGGTAGTGGGTGCCGCGATCGAACGCTATTAGATGTTTTGATACGGCACATAAATTTTATAAGGTCTACAGGTTTCTAATTTAAGTCACGTCAGTTGGTGATGAGAGCTTTTTATGATGTGTCACGAAAAGAAATGGAATTATGTGGGATTAGATCGCTGGGTGTGATCTTAAAATACCGAAAAATTGATGAATTTTTATGAATTAATCATAAAAAAATAACAGAGAGATTCCGATGAAAGACATTTATATTCAAAAGTATCCTTACAGAATTTAAAGTTCATTAGGAGAATAGTTTGGGAGATGTATACGTGTGAAAAAATGCCTAATCAAAGTATAGGGAAATATTCTTAATTAAGCAGTGGTGCTGTCCTCGCACGTACCCTATAGTTTCAACCTCCTTAAGACAATTGAACTAACGTATTTTATTTATTTTAAAGTTTAATTTCTTAAGTTACCTATTTAAAAAGAAAAATCCATTTCTAATTTTCAAATATTTTCGAAATGCGTAGACCTTAACTGAATGAAATGATTTTGATGTTGTTTGAACGTATTTAATCATTTAGATGATATGATCTATTCTTTTACGTAACATTTTCCTATTAAGTTTGTCCATTTTTATTTATTTGAATTACCTCCATGCACGTATATTATTTAATATGAATTTAAAAGGATGATGAGTTCTTGTTTCGTGATCATAACAATATACATTGATAATATTAATTCGACGGATTAAATGACGGCCTCCGTATGAAAATTAAGACTCTCACCCTCTGAGAGGCAGCTCATCCTTTTGTTATTGTCGTTTTTTCGGTGGTGGTCTGTACGAAAGTGGCTGTTCACTTGTAGCTCGCTCGAGGCGTTGCTGTAGACGTAGGGGTCGTGGGGGTTCTTTCTCCGTCGCGTTATCAACCTCGTGGCAAAGTCGCAGCAACTTTGAAGGGTTTTCTTAAACGCGACGCGGAATTCGCGGTTGAAATAGGCGTAAATGAGAGGGTTGAGGGCTGAGTTGAAATAGCCTACCCAGAAAACTAATGTCACTACTTCAGGAGGGTTGTAGCACGCTTCTGCGCATAAGCTGGTAATCACGTACCTGAAAAAGAAAGAGAACTTTTACAATCATACTGACTAACACCTAATTATGAGAGAATATTGACATATACTGATATCGCTGGGTCGATCAAAATGGCAAAGTCCGCAATAATTTATCTGCGAGAATGGACTTCTTGTTTCTTGTTTCGACTGTAGTCATTTGCGGTGTTTTGAACACACCCTTGTTAAGTTCGTAAATTCTTCATACTTCATACTTCTATGCTCACGAATGATTAATTGAGAAATCAGAAAAAGATTATTAAAGGTGTATGTTTGGAGCGTGGCGCCGTAGGGGTGCGAAACATTAACGGTGGGTGCGGCGGAAAGTGTGGTTACAAGCGAATAATGAGGATACCGTGAATAAAGAAGGTTAGAAATGAAGAGGTATTAGAAAGAATAGGAGAATAGAAGAGTATGGAAGTCAAGAAATAGGCGTGTTAGGTTGGTACGACACCTTCTCAGGCATGAAGGTCTGGTTAGAGACATAGTAGAGGCAGAAACAGGAGTTAAGAGGAGTAGAGGTAGACCTAGATTAGATTAGTGTTCGCAAATAGTTAAGGATATGGGATGTTCTAGTTTTAGGAAAATGCAAAGATTAGCTCAGGATAGGAAAGAGTGGAGGTGCGTGTCCAACCAGTCTTAGGGTTGACGACGTTATGATGNAACGTGGTAAACTATATCCTCGATTTTTATTACATAGGACCTACAGGCGAAGTTAGACCCGAATATAGGGATATTTTATTTTGTCTCTATATTTTAACCATGTGTTATGCAGACATAGAAACAAAGAACTATTGTAGACCCTTTTGTGGTAAAATTTCTTTAGTGTTAAAATCTAGTAAAGTAAACTGGAAATTTTAAATATAAAAAAATATTTCGTACCAAGAGAAGAATATATTAAAGTTCCTTCAAATAAAGTCACCGAAAGTAACAATTTTTCGTCTAGTCTTGAATATATGGTCTTGGTTTCGTTCGGTCTTTGCCTTGCTAGTAAAAAGACAGTGTTGGAATATGCATGGCCAAGACCAAGATCAATTTTATTTATTACTAGCTAGGGTTTAGGCTAATTTTTAGAGAAGCATCTACCTTGAAAGTGAGACTCGAGTCTCCGTCTCTCATCGAGTCTCCGTCTCTTATCGAGTCTCTTTGGTGTCGTTGAGAGAGACTGTCGAGAGACTGTCAAAAAAACTGTTTAGCGTCTCTGAACGAGAGACTCGAATCGCTCATAGAATGATCCTCATTTCGTATCCA
>NW_020441219.1:0-2740 GCF_000699045.2 Agrilus planipennis
TGCAGCCGGCTCCATCGAATTATAAGACGTTGTCACGTCAAAAAAAACACAATGAACTTTGACGTTTATTTCTACTATAGTTGACTCGCGCGCGTGCCCTGAAAGAAGAAGACAAGGAACGAAAAAGTGTTGAGAAACGTTCCAAAGTCGAAAAGGATGTACGTCTTTCTTAGTCCTGTCGTTAAGCATCAGGTAGATAATTTTATTTTAGAATAAATATTATGATGTTTACTAACCAAACTAACAATCTTTCAAAATTGATCTAACTTTCGACACAGAATCGACAAAAGTATTTACATTAAAAAAAAGGTGGGATACTGTGATATTTTCGAAATTTTTACAGATTCTAATGCCTACTCCAAACTATATAAGTTGTAAAACCATTTCTAGAGGCCCTGTATTCTCTGCTATTTATTATTGAAAATAATCTTCTCGACATAAATATATTAGTAGCTTTCTTAATTGAGTAACAGACAATTTTCCTTTTTCATTATTAAGCAGTATAAGTAGGTACATATACAGAAGGCGACATTAGTACTGTTTCACAATTGACCTAAAAAAATGGATAATAATCTAAAGCCGATGTCAGTGATTTGTTCATTTCTACCAAAAAGAAAAAGGTCGATTACAATTCGTTCCTTAGCTAACTGGTTGTAGTTCGTTTATTTCGACGATCCTTCTCATAATCTAGTTGTTTTTCCTTTCAAAATTCTCTTTCAATGTAAATTCCAATAACAAGAAACTGGAGAATTATTATTGGAAAATGGAACCAGTTATTTCTCGTTTGTGTCTATCGGAAGGGAGCAGATACGGAAAATCGGATTTTCCAATTTTATTTTATTAAAAATTATTTTTATTGTTGTCGTTTCTTACCGTTCGAATTTCGTTTTAAATTTAAAACAACCGAACACTCTTATTTTATTTAATTTGCAAAATATTTGTCCTTTTTTTCAAAAAATAAAAACAAATTTTTTCTGTTCTTTACTTGCCTCTGTAAATACCTGCTGACAGGTAAATGAGGTTGATAAGCAAATTTTCGGATTTAAGTCCTTTCCACGAAAAGTAAATTAATGTTTGTGATGTATTTAGTAGCACTCCTAATATTAAAAATGAAATGATTGTTTTTAATTTTGAATTTAAAATAAGTAGCCACTGTCAGTAATAACGCACATTTGCAAATATTTACAAATAATACCTATACATACATACAGTTATACATATATCAGTATGTATGTCGTATATTAACATTGAATTTACAAATGTTTTAGGTTTATTACCAATTTGAACTAGCTTGCTAGTGTTAAATTCACTAATATGCTAGGAATTTTATTATAATTATGCGATTTCTTGCGAAAATCCCCTAATTCAAATCATTAAATAATTTTTAATATTTCAATAAATATAATCGTAAAACAACCAACTATTTGTACAGTTAATCAGNTTATAATTATGCGATTTCTTGCGAAAATCCCCTAATTCAAATCATTAAATAATTTTTAATATTTCAATAAATATAATCGTAAAACAACCAACTATTTGTACAGTTAATCAGTGTTCTATACTGCTAATTTTTAGATCCGCTTAATTTTTCTTACTCGAATAGGTACCTAGTTGAAATGCACCTTTAATAATCGCTAAATATTTTCTTTTTAATGTAAAATTATTGAATATCCTTTAAAGAAATGTTGAAATGTAGATGCTGTTGTATTTTGCCTTTCAGGAGTTTTTTCAATATTTCCATTCGCTAATTCTATATTTAAATTTTCTTTTTGTGAACTTGTTAGCAACTAGTATGGATAAGCATACTGTCAACCTTCAATAAACCAGCACACCCTTGACTAGCAAGAGATAAAATCCACGAAATTTCAAATAATTACACCAATAATAGTACACACCTGTTACTATATAACGATTTATTAAACCTCAGGAGGCTCTTAATTAACCAAAACCTACCGAACCTAGATTTAAAACGTACGTTTAATAAATAATTCTTATTTATTATTAATAAATAATGCTTCTCCATTTTCTATTATCGTTAACATCAGGTACATACACCAATTTATAAGGAAAATAATATTTGGCGATTTAACAGTACTTAATTCTGGTTTGATTTACTGACAGAATTTTCAACGTCATTCTAGTAGTACGAAAATGGCTCGAATTATTTTTTAGGATTTGAACCCTTCTGACGCAGAAGGCCCTTTGGAAATCTTCGTTATATTTCCAGCTTTCGGCGCCTGTCAAAATTCGCAAAAATAATACGCTCGCTTTTCTGTTTTGACCGTTGATTTTGACTTAAAAAACGATAACATTTATAATGTGACGATAACAGTTCGCAGGATGCTTCGGAATTGTACAAAAGATTATTAGATTGAAAAATTGCATTGTCTAGATATACATGTTCTTAGGGTAGAACGCGATAGTGATAGGTAGGTTTTCTATACAATAACTGAATTAGTTAAATATACGTATTAGTTTAATTTGACTACTATCATATAAAAACAGAGGTAAACTATTGCAAATTTCCGCTAACGGAACAATATATTAGGTACATTGGCAGGCATGAGTCCTTCCGGCAGAATCCAGCAGGATAACTGTTTTATCATTAACCTTATCGAAACAAAAATGCCATTTCGATTTAACTTTTTGAACCATTGTACATATCCGTTATTACTAAAGACGTTTGGGATATAAAGAGACTATATTTTGTGTACATATCATTAAGAGATATGGACCAAAA
>NW_020441220.1:0-2742 GCF_000699045.2 Agrilus planipennis
GTTAGAGGAACCTTCCCAACCATAAGCGATGGAATATTATGGATTTTATTTCAACAAACGGCGATTATACGTTTGTGAATATTTCACATTTCAGCATTGCTGTTAAGATTTTTCGCAGATATTTACATAACGGATTCTAATTAATTAATTAATAAAACATATTTTTACCTTCTAATATTTCTAAGTTCTGCTTTGTTCATAATATTTTACTGTGAATACATTTATTAGCATAATATCATAAAACCACATTAATACAATAAATTACGAATTAACGTATGCATATGCAAAAGCAGGAGTCATTAATATTTCAGCGACATGTATTATTATTTTTTTTTTTCAAGAAAGCATAGACACGCACAATTCATCGCATGATAAGTTATTATATAATATGTTTACTCAGACATACATATAAACTAGAATTCGAATATAATAATAATAAAATGTCAATTCTATTTGACCATTGGTTAGTAGATGTATTATCATTCTGTGTTAATCAGCGATATTTTGTAAACAATTTGTTGCACGTAAATATAACGATTTTGTCAAAAATGTATTGGTTAAGTAAATAGAAATCAGAAGCAGAAAACAATGGCATTTTAACGCGTTGACCGTGAAACCAGTAGCTTATAATGTTTAAATGTAACCATTTTGCAGTTACATTTTTGTAACAGAAGAAGAACTACAATTAGAATAGTTGCAGGACCAACTGAAAGATTTTAATGTTTACAATAATTGATGCATCAATGTTTTCTAGAGTATTAATCCCAATACAGCAGAATCACGATAATGTAAACCGAAAAAACTGTAGCCAATTCATTTACATTGTATTTCCATATTGTCTTTTTTTTCTAATGCTTCAGACTCTCNAAAAAATTAGGTATAGGAACATAATTATGAAATTGTGTATTTTGATAGATTTTATTGTTTCTGTCACAAGCAGATTTTTTCACTTTATGTGGAATAGGTGGTACATTAGATGCAAAATTTTTTTACAGGTAAAAAGAATGGTTCTTGGTAAAAACGCTGAACGAATTCTACAGATAATTATTGTACTATCATGAATGAAAACAGTTGTTTATCATGTTCAACAATATTGTGATCCATGATTAATATTTGATACATTTAAAACCTCTCTAAAAATAAGTCGCCATGTAATAACGGGAAACAAGATAAGAGAATATGTTCAGCACACTTTTAATTGCCATCTTTCTGTTTTTCTGATAACCCTGTTGTCGAAGGCTACATACATTAGAATCTCATATCAGTAAATTAAAGATCTAGTGAAACGTCATAATGTTCGTTGAATAATTTCTATGATAAAAAAGTACCTAAATTATCTCTTCACGGGTCGCCTCGTCTAGCAAATGCGAAACTTTCAAACTGACGATGTTCTTGCTTTTGGCGCAGTCGGATTCAATTTCAATTTACCATGAAATGGTGATAAAGTTTGTACTTACCAATAGTTAAAACCTTTGACGATGAAAAAAAAAAACAACGACAATGTTTAACCATTTTTAAAACGGTCAGACATTCGCTGTTATTTTTTTTTATTTTTCATGATTTTTAATATTCACCATCGTCCATTTTGTTTCATTTTTTCCAGCTTCATCAAATCATTTTTGTGCAAAACTAACATTTTCCACACCGCAACTTGCGAAACTCCTTATTAGAGTCAAAAGTATTATCAAAACTAAAAGCAGTCATTTGATGACGTTTTAAGAATAAGAAACAATATTATATTAACTGAAAACCACAACTCAACTCAAATCACTCAAAACAATGAACACGTGCGTATTCCATTCGCACCATTACTAATGCTGGTGAGTGGGCCTACGCTGCAACCTGCAACCCATGTGGGTATGTGGTGGTTAGGAAGAAAACGATATTAATGTAATGACGACAGAAGATGAGAAAAGAGTATTTGTATATTACACTGACCTAGCATTTGTCTAAATTATGCAAGGAAACCACAGGAAACGTAGATCATCAGGGCTGGTTAACCGGAAACATTTTTAAACATTATAGTATATTTTGGCACTTACGAATAAAAACATCGAACATCGATACATCGACGACAAAATGCATCGAAAAAAAGTACTCGATGTTTGAGAATAAGTATCGATGTTTTGAAACATCGATGTAAATCGCCCATCCCTACCGATAAGTCAGTTTCAAAAAACAACGGACTATACCTCAAACTTTTCTTCTACTTCGTTACACCTATTATCTATTCATTGCTGCTTAGCTGCCCTGCATTTCCACTTTATCGTCTTGTACCCTTTTTATTTCCATCCTACTGCATATATTTTATTTATCCTAAAATCTCGTTTATTACGATGAGCTTTTTAATCATAATTTGTTTAAAATCCAATGTATCCTTAATTAAAGTTTTTCCAAGTCAAGATGGTTCGTGCGGTATTTGTTCATGATTTTAAATTAATGATTTGTCTTTAAAAGCCAGTAAGTTATAATCACATTCAGTATTCGGTGACTGAATAAACTCTTGCAACCTCTCACTTGATTTTTGAATCTTTGCCTAAAAATGTTATCTAACTGATCTCCCTATGTCACCCGCTATCTTCCACGTACATTACTTCTTAATGTGACGATAAAGGTTAAATTATGTTTAATTCAAGCTTTTTAACCTATCTCCCCTTTCATTTCTAATGCCTAATCCGAAGGAACCTACTTACAATACTGTATTGAAGTCTTCTACGATATACGATTATGAGAATTCTCTGC
>NW_020441221.1:0-1798 GCF_000699045.2 Agrilus planipennis
GGTGATGCCTTTACGGTTCGTACTGTATATGAAAAAATGCTTAAAATTACAGGATACAAAACATATATTAAATATAATATTGTTCTATAAACAGTTTGAAATACAAAATACTGAATAGGTATTTTTTAAATAGTTTTTAAAATCATAAGCTTATTTTATTGCTATTTATTAATAAAATTGTTATTCTAATAACATGATTATCATCATCATAACGTCGCCACTCCTAAGACTGGTTGGAGACGCACCTCCACTCGTTCCCATCCTTCGCATTTCCCCAAAACTAGAACAACCCACGTCCTTAACTATTTGTGAACAGTAATCTAATATAGATCTACCTTTCCTCTTCTTAACTCCTGTTTCTGCTGCTGATAAGTATCTGACAAGACCTTCATGCCTAAGAAGATGTCCTACCAACCTATCTCGCCTATTTTTTATTGACTTCCATAAAGTCCCCTGTTCTCCTATTTTTTCTACTACCTCTTCATTTCTAACCTTCTCTATCCACGGTATCCACATCATTCGCCTGTAACACCACATTTCGAACGTATCTAACCTTTTCTTTTCCACCGCGCCCACCGTCCATGTTTCGCACCCGTACAACGCCGCGCTCCAAACATCACCTTTAACAAGCATTTTCGAATTTCTAAATTAACCGTTAGCGAGCATAGCAGTGATTTCTTTTTATTAAAGGCGACTCAACCCTGCGCTATCCTTTGCTTTATATCTCTGCTACTCCTTCCGTCCTGACTTATCTGACTTCCTAGATACCTAAAATTGGCCACCTTTTTAATATTTACTCTTTCCCTACTTTTTCTTCCCTTGCATACCAATATTTTTGTTTTACTTTGATTTATTTTCATACAGTACTGCTTTGTCAATGCCGCTTCCCCCTTTGTTATTATTTCCAGAAAAATTTATGCTAGGTATAGCAATACTCTAATTATAAGTAGGGTAACAAAAGTAGCTCCTGATGTTTTTCAATCTCTTTCTTATTTTTATGAATACATTTGTAATTAAAGTTATTAGTGTTCTGAAAATTGTAAATAGTTTTAAAAACTATCCAAATACAAATAGAAATTAAAAAAAATAAATAAAAAAGTAATAGTACGTTTTGTATTTGCATTTTATACGGATGTGATTCACATGAATTACTTCTCTGGTTTAAAACAAAAACCTACAATTTCTTTCGGATAATGTCATTTGGATGATACCCTTTGATATTGCTTATGCTTTAATTAGATTACGTGGACAAGATTGTTGTTTGTCCTAAGCTGAATGTAAGAAAAGGATATAAGATATAAATGAGCATACATCTGTACATATATTCGTTCACACATTTTTAATTTTAGTTTTACGAGAACCTTCCGTTAGTGCTGCCAGTATTAAAACAGATAGATATTCACAAAGAATCGTGCCCTGGATATCTATCAATAAATTATAAGGATGCGAACCTAACATATTTTGCATTTTAAAACGTACTTCAGATTTGGGTCGTTCTGAAATTCGATTACCTTTAATTTTTAAGATCCATACGTATACCAACATCCAATGTATTTCCTGAAATATGTCAGTTTAATATTTAACACTCCAAAATACGTTTCAGTACCTATCAAATACAATATGCTACAACATTCAAAAGCTTAATATACGCGTATTTTCTGATTTTATCAGTTGCAACAAATTGTGGTATTAATAATAACACCCTTAATAACAATAACAATTCTCCTAGGCCTGCCGCAAGAATTAACAATATATCGATCTTATCTCATCTTGCTTAAAAATCAACGAAATATCAAGA
>NW_020441221.1:2202-2769 GCF_000699045.2 Agrilus planipennis
AAATAATTTTTTTAATATACTTTCAGCTAATAAATTAACGCGTACAAGGCCATTTTATTCGTATAATTATCAATTATTAATTTTTTTAAAAATTTTAAAATTCCGCGATGACGGTATTTTCAATGTTACCGGTTCTTCGCCTATTAAAAAATATGGTGCTGTCTCCCATGTTGGGCTAAGGACCTGTTTAGATGAAGCATAGCATTGTATAGTTTATGTAATCATGATAATGACCTTTTAGTCCTAACAGTTGATGGGTATTTGATTAAACAGTTTATTGAAGCAATCTATTGGTTTATTCAGTTTAGTATTTGGCGAATTATTTCTCATACATAAATTTTGGAAATTTCCATTAAATAACAAGTTACGTTTCGCGTTTTTAGATTACATATTTAGCCTTTGATAATTTTCACCCCTTTCACTTCGGATCAAACTACTCCACGGGTAATGATGGTTTTCAGATTACAGAGTAATAAAAACAACAATTCCGAAAATGTGGCAGGAAATGTACATAATCGCTTCTGTTTAATTATAAAACGAATTTTTCTTTTTAACTTTTTTTCCGGA
>NW_020441222.1:0-1167 GCF_000699045.2 Agrilus planipennis
ATTTTTACAGGAGTTTTAGAATTGAATGAGGAACGTTCTTCCAAATTTTTATTTGTCTCGTAGCATTTTGACATACCTCCCAAACATCCTTAAACCTGAATCAGGTCAACATCAGTTCACTTCTTATTAGCGTCGAAAGCCTTTACCAATTTGAAAATGTTTAAGTTTGAAAATGACGAAACAAATTTCGAAAAACAGAATATAATTGTTACTAATTAGCAAAATAAGAAGAGATATAATACCTAATAACAAAATGGTATTAGATATTAAAAATTAACTTCTAACACACTATAGTCTTTACTTTTTATTATTTTTATTACGTTTCAATGTGCTCCTACAAATTTTAACACACTGAATACCTGGGACAAGGAAAAATTGAAAAGAAATAATTCATACTTGCCACAAAGTTGCCATGGTACTTAAATCTGATTTTGAAACGACATTTGATGGCTAATTGCATTATAGTAACTCGAAAACACTACTCATTTATTTATTACAGTTGCTAAATTATAACTTCACAGTAGTTGCAGTATTTATAAAATGACTTATAATGATGTTATATGATTTATCAAAGGTGTGTTTACGTGTGATATTACGGCCAGTTGCATTTTAACCAATGTTGAATTTGACTCTCAACTGATAGTTGAGCAGCTGATTCTGTTTAATTAACAATTTTTTTAGTAAATACAAAATGACTGAATAAAATTGAATGAATAATACACTAAAATCTTGTAATCAATATATTTTACACACAAAGAACATTATATCCATGTCAAACGAATGTTATAATGTTGATAATATCCTAGAAAATGTAAACAACTTATCATAGTTTGAAATGCATCGTTAAGATTATTAAATACATATATAAATAAAATAAAATTTGAAATTGTCCAGTAAAAGACGAATTCTTCCAAAAACATAAATATGACATAACAAAGATTAATTAGGTTTGACTGCTTCCCCTTTATAATAACTGTTTTGTGTTGTGAGGAATAAATATATGATGAAAGAATACTTTCTGGTATCCTCACGTTAAACGCCAAATTAATAGCGAGTAACCAGTTCAAAAAAGTTGTAAAAGGCGATAGTTTTGTAAAATATTTAATTATTAACACTTAACACTTAATTTATACATATAACAATTATAATTATCTAGGTAGCTCTGAG
>NW_020441222.1:1207-2760 GCF_000699045.2 Agrilus planipennis
ACAAATGAAAAGAGCAAGATTCTATTTACTCTATTGTTCATTTTATGTTTTGTTCTACTTCAGAATTCGTGGAATGCGTTTTATCAATAGCGTCTCGTATAAATCCAGTAATCAACAACCTTTTCAGCCTTAACTAGGTCAAGAAGAGCCCTAGTTCTTTGCAACGATCTAGAAAAGCGGTTCCCAGCATCGATACTTCAGGGATATTTATTAGGCCAACAGCTATCTACCCCACTTCTGAAATCTTTCATAACGACGTTATCGAATTGAATGTGGTGCTTCTTTGTTTCGAAACTTACATAATTTAATCAAAATTCTGCTTATTTTGCGCTTGTCATTTTTCAACTCGAAATCTAATAATTAACTAGGGATAATATCTATATATATAAAAGAAAGTCGTTTTAGTTACTCTATTTATAACTCAAGAACGGCTGAACCGATTTGGCTGAAAATTGGTGGGGAGGTAGCTTAGAACCAGGAGACGGACATAGGATAATTTTTATCCAGTTCCCATGGGAAAAACAAGTGGTATAAGAAAACGCAACTTATTTATAGTCAGATTTACCTGAAACTTGAATTTAATGCTTTTTCATATAAAATTAGTGACACACATACCTATTTCAACATTTTAAAAAATTCTGCCTCTTTAGGAAGCTGAAACGGGTTTGCAAAGATTGCATGTTTGTTTTTGGTCCGATTTACTTGAAACTGGTTAAAAAATTCAATCTCTGTTGGGTGGGATGAATGGTGAAGAGGAGTTACAATGTTTAAATGAAACATACTATTTGTGGTCAAATTTACTTGAAACTAGGTATTAATGGTCTCTTATATAGTTTCTGAAAGACCTATCTTGACATTTTAAAAAATTCAATCTCGAAAGGGGGGTAGGGAAGGTGTTGCAATTTTTGTTTAGGACATACTTTATTTGTGGTTGTATTTACTTGAAACTTCGTACATATACTATTTGATATTATTATTCAGATGAAAAGTGGTTGCAACTTTTCCATGGGGTATATTTTATTTGTACTCAGATTTACTCGAAAGTTGCTCATTGTTGAAATTAAGCAAATACGTGTTTTGGAAATTTTTAAAAATCAACTCTTAAGGATGTTGTTACTACGTTTGTATTTGTAATCTAAGATGGCGCATTACATAAAATTAAAACGTTGTAAGGGTGAATTAGGAGTTAAAAGATTTTATGGAGCAACAATATTGATTTCTGCGAGCAAAACCGCGGGGAAAAGCTAGTTTATAAATAAAAGAGCATGTTAATGATGAGCACGTTATCGAAAATAACAGACCTAGATTGCGATTTCGAACTTAAGCTTGTCTTCGTTTGTCCGTCTTATGGTGTAGACGAGCCAGCAGTTTAAGCTTAATTTTTAAAAAAAAATCATCTATATTTTCTACCAGACAAATAAGAATAAAATAGTAGAAATAAGTGTATATATTTTTAGAAAAAAGCTTGTATACGAAAAAATTCAATGTGGACACTGGTTTTAACTTTTTTCTTTTCAAAAATTTATGGACCGATTTTAATTGACAACTTCCCA
>NW_020441223.1:0-2724 GCF_000699045.2 Agrilus planipennis
AGTTTGTAGTGGATTGAAAATTAATTTTCACATTAATATTTTTCATTTAGTTCAATTTCACTTTGACTGCCTTCTATTTTGAAAATTATCGTAAACGTTTCGTCGTCAGAAGAAAAAGGGTTAGGTAAGATGTATCAGAAATCATAACATCTGTCTTTCTTGGTATTAAATAGCCGGGTACACTTTCTAATGCTGATACACCTAATGATAATCACTAAAATGCTAATGTATTGTTAGTGCTTTTACAATAAATTAATCACAATGCTCTACGGCCGCAAGACATAACGTATCTACGTATAATACATGAAGTATCGTTATCTACAACACACACATTACTGTGTCTTACCTATTACTATTAGGCGATTTGCAAAAGTAGGAACAAAGTACGAGTGGTATATGATAAATGTATGTAAATGCATCTAGAAAACAAAAGCGGTCTCAGTTTTCACCACGACGAAGTCATTTATCACAATCGACTAACTTTTGTTTTTTAATAAACGGCTAGCTGGCTGGATTTGTCGCAACAAAAGGTTCTGCTACTTTTTACGTTACGGAAATGTCGTCTAAGCATTTTCAATTGTTTTGGTGCCAATTAGGTTTGCCGTTTTCGAAATAAGGTCAAAAACATGTAATTCGTTGTTTGTTTTGCGTTTAATGATACGGCCGGTTAAGTGTACAGTTATACTGCGTAGGCAGTTTACACCCTACTTATTGTTATTCATCGTGATCAAGTTGACTGTGACTCTCTTATCAAGAATAACGAACAATCGAAATGGATCTACAGTATGTCACCGGTCACTCCAGGTCAATTAGATACAGTTTTTATGAACTCCCTTATGAATAGTCCTTCATTTTCCTAATGATTTTCGACTTTATCTGCGTGATTATTTAATTGTTTATTTATTAAAGTAAAATTTTCACTTTTTCTAGCAGTATGGTTATTGCCTTTCTTTTGTTTCCTTAAACAGCTGACGATTAAATAAATAGCAATAAAAAAAAAGTGAAAGCCAAGTTTACTTTCTGGTTGTGCTTATGGTTTTGTAGAGCGCTTTGTGTTTCTTTGTGCAAAATCTAACTTTCCATTGTAATAACGATTATCCAATTCTGAAAGGACAAGGTCATCCAAGTGCCTGTTACGTATTTGAGTACACGGTTGTTGTTGTTGTTCTTAGCGGTGGAGTTTTGACGACCAATAATTTGTATTAAAAATCAATTTTAGAAATAAGATGATAACAAAGACGAAATAATTTCCTCATTCATTAAACTGCGAATAAAGTGAAATATTTTTCTATAGTGCATTGTATTTATGATAGAAATGTAATACTCAATGTAATCGCGCGTTTGTTTCATGATAAGGTCAATAATTGTATCTATATATTGTTATAATAATGTACAATAATGTAAAATGCTTTTTACCAATAGAGTTAAGGTGATCCGTTTCTACAATAGTTAATTAATTGATTAGTTATTTGGATTGTCCATTAATTTCATTATTTATTAGGTAATATTATTTCAATTTTCCAAACAATGGCATTGCAACTGCATTGTTCAACGTTTGCAAAAGTTTTCATTCCAAGCCAAAATGCGATAGTCTGCTATAAGATACGACTGACTAATTAGTCTTTTGTTACTTTATACAATAATAATAATCGCCGATCGGACCTTCCGAATGCAAGCCCTTCTTTAAACACTAGTTTCGAAAACATATGTTGGAGCCGAAGAAAATGTTCAAATATCTTTGCATCCAAAACGGCCTAGTTTTGTTGGGATCCAAAACAAGCAAAAGAAACCAAGAAAACAGAAAAGATAAAGACTTACTTTCGCAATATCCTCCAGAAACAACCGAAGGTGCTCCCGTTGGGTACCTCCCCCGTATAGGTAACAGTCATGACTCCCTATTTGTATATATAGACTACAATATCACAAGAAAAGCTCGGACTCGCGGTCACAAGGTCCTTCTTTTCACAGCACACTGCGACCAGAGATAGCTGAACGCGCACCTTACAGATAAATCTTTGTATACTATTTGTATATGTAGCAGATCTAGGCTCTTTGGTATCGGTGAACCGAATCAACCACCACCTGGGGCACCAGCACTACGTTGCTGTACAAAGACGCACATATGTATGTAATGTAATGTTACCTGTACCAGCGCACACTTATCACCAATACCGACGACTAGCGGACGACAAAACTGGCTGGCTCGGTGCTGGTGCTTCTGATGGTAAGGTGACTGGAAGGTGCTGGTTGTTATGGAGGAGCGGACGTAGCGGGAAGGTGCAGCCGATTCATGGGTGCAGGTGAATGCTGGTGTTAGTGGGGCAAAGGCCCTGGAGTTCGTAACATATAACAATTCGTAACATCATATATCTAGTGCCACCTATGGTTTCCTACAAAAGTTTTCTTATCTTTTCGAAAAGAAAATCGAATTTTAACTTTCGCTTTTTTAGTTTCACTAAAAGACACAAATTGTAACTTTCCATAGATTTTTTGAACCCTTGTCTCTATACAATTCATAAAAATTGCTTGAGTTTTATGATGGGGAAAACTTCTCTTTTCTTTTTAAAAGAAAACCAAATTTTAACTTTCGATTTCCAACATATGAATCACTTTTTCTTCCCACAGAATTTCTTAACCGTGATCTCGACTTAATCCACGAAGTCCCTAATATTCGTAAAAAAACTTCAATAAAATTAATACGAATCTTGTGAACAAAAAATCGAG
>NW_020441224.1:0-2738 GCF_000699045.2 Agrilus planipennis
TAAATACCTACTCTAAATGACGAATTAATAAACACCTAATTGTCTATAAAATCTGTTTACAGCTGCACGCGTATCCTAAATTTATTATTAACATTGTCTAATGGAGCAGTTATTGACCTCTGCAAATTGTACTCTTACCTTGTTCTTTTATTTACGACCTATGCCATTTAGTTATCAATTATTACAAAATTTTACGATGCTGTAAATAAAATCTTTTATAGCCTAAAATTTGCTGTCATGTAAATGTTCCAATCTAATTTTTTTAAACACTTCTTTTGATACACCATTTACAACCATTTGCCACCTTTTGCTACTTTCTACTTTTCATTTTAAATACTAATCATCCTTCCTTAAGTTAAGTATATTAATCAAAATTGTTCCTGCAGCTCACTGCCGATACTATTCTTTTTTTTTTTTTTTTTTCAGTTTACCAATTCTATTTTGTTACATAGCCAATAAAACCCGGTGTTTATTTTTGAATGAATATTTTAAAATAAAACTAGACTAACAGAAATCACTTCATTAGCCACTTTTTTCTAGAGAGACCGACATTTTTTCGGTCAATATTGCCAAAAAGTTTATATTTGTACCAATAATATGTCAACCTTCTGAGCTTAACGTAATAATTAGGTATTACAGATAATTACAAAAAAGCCAAGGTTTTAAAAATTACTCAAAGCGCAAAGAAGAAAATTTTTCAGAAAGTACCTCGAATTTTAGGTTAGTTTCGTTATTTTAAATTATGAAACTATACAACTAATTAATATCATATACACCTATTCTAATTAACCGTTTCTAAAAAACACAAAGCTATATGTTAGAAAATGTGCCTACATTTCTTTATGAATTGTTATCTCTTATTCTCTCAATCCTTATCTCTCTTTGAAGACTCGTTTAATTTCTCTCGTTGTAGGTACTATAAAAAATTTAAATATTTAATCAAATATTTGATAATTATGTACATAATTTATAGTAAAAACAATAAGACAGTATACTGCCGAGCTACTAGCACCATCGATTGGTAAAGCACACTTCTACGTAAAACCACTAATTAATCTTACAGTTAAAAAAAAATATTTGTCTACTAATTTACACATAAATGAAGTACAAAAGATGGTAGAAATCTGAAGGATTTCTTGAATCTATCTGTGGTTTTCTCTGTAATTGAAATACCGCAGTGGAATGTTTTTTATCTTCTGCTACTACAAAGTTCAAAAAACTCTAATTAAAAAATAATTAAAGTAGTAATAATCGATTTTATGAACTTAGCACCTACATAAATAAAATAAATAATTGTGTGATTGACATGACAGTATTTTTTTTCTGGACAAGAGATATCCTATGTCCTTTCCTGTCATCCTGGCAGTGTGTACAAAATTTCATGATGATCGGTTCATTGTTCTGTTTAAATTTTATAAACCACACACTTAATTGATAAAATATATATTATTAAAAACATCTGACTTCATAGCATGAGTATTTTTAGGATAAAACTTATCCAGAATCACCCAGAACTTTGTAGACTAAACACAATCCAAAGAATAATAAACTTAAGAAGTAATACAGGATGTAAGCAAGTAAGATATATACGGTTTTTGCTAAGGAATACGTATAAGTATATACAGTCTATAGTGCAGTTCAAAATATTTGTGTTTGGTTTTTCAAAAGATGTTTATATTACACCCACTAGTAGAAATTGCAATAACGATCTCTTTANAAGTATAAGTAAATCTCCAAAACATGGAATTTGTAAAATCACTATAACCCGTTCGAATTAGAACGGTTGGATTGTATACTCGGATCTGGGTACTCGGGTAGAAAACCCTAATATTGACTCGAACAGCGTTGCGGTCATTCAGTCATAGCCACTACCCCTTTCCATATATGGCTGTATCCTTTGATTCGACGTTTTAATATTCAATTAATTCCAGAAAGTCGGATTACGAGAGGAGATGCCGCGTGCCCGGTTTGGATTCGGTACCCGGCGAATCAGACACTTTTTTTTTAGAATCCGGCCGATTACCGGATAATGACGCCGAGTAATTCTACCAAAGAAAACAGAAAAACCAAACACAAGCAATAACAATTTAATTAGTACCCATAACAAAAAACCTACCTAATTATAATTGGTAACAAAGACTGTATTGGAATAAGGTCGTTTGTCCTAATTTGTACACACAATCCATATCACCTCGTTTAACCCGCCGAAAAGTGACTTGCACACTCAATTCCTATCACCTCGCTTAACCCGCCGAAAAGTGACTTGCACACTCAATTCCTATCACCTCGTTTAACTAGGCAAAAAGTGACTTGAACACTCAATTCCTATCATCTCGTTTAACCCACCAAATAGTGACTTGCACACTCAATTCATATCACCTCGTTTAACCAGGCAAAAAGTGACTTGACACTTAATTCCTATCACCTCGTTTAACCCACCTAAAAAGTGACTTGCGCACTCAATTCCTTACACCTCGTTTAACCCTGTAAAAAGTGACTTGAACACTCAATCCATATCACCTCGTTTAACACGTCAAAAAGTGACTTGCACACTCAATTCCTATCACCCCGTTAACCAGGCAAAAAATTACTTGCACACTCAATTCCTATCGCCTCGTTTAACCAGACAAAAAATGACTTGCCCACTCAATTCCTATCACCTCGTTTAACCCACCAAATAGTGACTTGCACACTCAATTCCTATCACCTCGTTTAACCCACTAAAAAGTGACTTGCAC
>NW_020441225.1:0-2733 GCF_000699045.2 Agrilus planipennis
GAGGCTAGGTTTGTTTTGGTGTAAGTAACAAAAGCTTTTGTTGCTGTTTCATAAATTGCTTCCCGCTTATATAGTAAAATTGTGCAGGAACGACTGAAGGAATTATTGATAGCTGTATCATTTTATGATAACACTAAACAAAATTTGTACATAAGAAAAATTATTTGCCTTCAACAGGCATTTAGGTGTACCTTAAATAATATTACGAGGAATAGTCAAAAAGTATTTGCATCGCTTATTCTTCTTTTCTTTTGTTAAATCTGCATTCTTATAATAAGAAAATTATAACATTAAATAACAGAAAATCCACAAATAATACCGTAGCATTCAACATTGAAACGTAGCAAAACGTTTTCGTACTCACTTTTATTTATTTCTTGCAAAATAAGTTTTTGAAAATTGGAAGGACCCATAGAACACGTAAATAAAATTACTAATTTCTAATTATATGGGGAATTACGACTTTATTATTAATTTTCTGGTTTTGTTTAATAATGACTGTCTTTAATTGAATATTCGCATTAAATATTGCGTAATTTTGTTAATCTTGTATATGTAACTGTCCAATAAAGATGGATTTTGATTTAATTCCTTTTATTGGTTCAGCCTTAATAATCCAATTTTGCACTGCATAGCAAATTTTTTTTTTATTACAACACTTAATAATAAAGATACTGAATTTATTGTATTCGAGCGTATGATGTGAAATACTTAAACATAAAATGAGTTCCAATCCCGAGAACACTAAAAATGTTTTTGTGATGGGATGATCAAAATCATTTAAAATACTTTTTATTATCGTAAACAAATAATTTGTGCTTCATGACAAAATTTTCAATAAATGTTTTTATGTCTGATAAATATTTCGGTTTTTATTTTTAGACAAGAATAGGTCGATATATCGTAAAAAAATATCGGCCAAACGCCACGTCTGATGAAATAAAGAGTGGAAAAAATATAACATTTCGCGAATTCGCGCAATATTTAATAAGAGAAGGTGTCACAAATGAATTGGCAAATGAGCACTGGATGCCAGTTAATGATCTTTGTCAACCCTGTCTTATAAATTATACTTTTATTGGTAAATATGAATGGTTTGAAGAGGACACTAGAACTGTTCTCGACATGGTTGGTGCTCCTTACATTGATTTTCCCGTTTCTAAACCTAATTACACTCGTGACAAGTTAAGGTTTTATTTTCAACAACTTTCTCTGTCTGAAATCGAAGATTTGTACAATTTGTATAAGCTTGATTTTAAACTTTTTGGATATGACTTGAATCCTATTTTAGGATTCGAGATTGGATGAGTTATCTTAAAATTTAATTGTCTTCTTAACCCAGGTCACCCATTGGGTTGAGTATGAGTAATGATTTATGGTGCTACTAATTTAAATAATTAACCATTGAAGTACAAATTTTTAACTAGTGGCAGTGTATTTTTTTTATGTTGCACTAGTTCATAACAAAATTTTTCAACCTTTTTAAATCAAATTTTAGTATGTTTATTAAAGCCATATTAAATCTAGTTAAAAAATAGTGTGTAAGTTAGTTTTAGCAAATTTTTTATTTTTTTACCATCATTACGTATATTTGAACTATATCTGCAAATAAATTATTGTTCTAAACCATATATTATTTTATTTTGTTTTTAATCCATTTTTTACTAAACGAAACATTGGTTCTATTTCTGGGGCGCCTGCCTTGATCCAAGATTTTTTGTGGTTTTGTTGGATTATTTAGACAGGTTAATAATGGACAGTAACATTAGTCATTCACTTCTATAAAGTATATTCCTAAATCTAAAACAATTTTTATTTAATAATTAACATATCTTACGTTACATAGGTAAATGTAATTTGTTTAAATTGCAGGTTCATTTCTTGATAATCTGTGGCTGATAATCAAGTTTTGCTACTTTGGCGAATGACTCAGCATATAAATCCAATCGACGAGTCGTCTTAAAAGAAAAGAGTAATTCAATTTATTAACATAAAGATTTTTAGAGTTATNGATTATACTTAAAGTAGGTCGTTGATACTACATTTTAATGAGAAAATGTTAAAAAATCAATTTCCACAGTTTCCACAGCTTATTGTGTTCTGCCTTTTTTATGCGCCCAACAAACTTTCAAATTTCAGGGTCTGTCAAAGATTAACAGTAGTGTATTGGTTGTAAACTGTAATTTGAACACTTGCAGACAAATAAAAAAATTACTGCGAATTTCAGGTGCTTCATTTCATTATTTTTTTATTTCATTAAACATCGCTGTAATAATTATATAAACAATAATCTCTTGTATGTTATAGTATTATAAACACGAATATAAATAAATATTAATTTGTAGATTTTGTAATGTACGTCTAAGTCTCTTTATGATAACAATAACGACACTGATTAACCTTAACGACCTTAGATCTTACATATTTATATTTTTCAGGAACTTTATTTATATATTCCGTGTACTCATTTACATATTAAGGTACATATTGAATTACATATGAATTTTTATACAGGGGTTGTTCACAGAAGACATTAATGACGTAATACTACAATTATTGGCGTAGTTACAAACGAATGACTTTCCCCCTTTCACATTTCAAAAATCTATTTCCCAAGAAATAAATCTACTTTCTTGTAAGAAGGCAGTTTTAACAAAACAAATAGGCAATACTTTTTGACTGTTTCTCGTATATAACTTAAGGCTGTTAATTGTTAAGGCAAATAATTTTTCA
>NW_020441226.1:0-1066 GCF_000699045.2 Agrilus planipennis
TAAAAAAACCGACGAAGTCCTTATTGATGACTTCGCGAAGTTCAATAATTTTCCGAATGACCAAAGCTATCGAACTGGTGTCAAATTCTGCTTGTAAATAGGTAATTATTTTCACTTACCGCTTCGTTGCTGTGTAATGCCAAATACGCTTATTTTGCAAGTAAATGAACCCGATATCCGTTTTATGAATTTGAAAAGAATAGCAACGTTATAATTATGAAATATTTAATTAATTTTGAAATATGTTTTGACGTCTAAAATGGTTTTTTGAATTTCATTAAAATTTCACTGCGTGAAACAGACTTCTGAAAAAGTAATGAAAAACACGTGTTTCTGATAAAGCATTGTATTACTACTAGATATGTTACATCCAGTTAATAGTAAATGATCAGGAAGACTTTAGATCTCCTGGACCTATTATCCAACCTGGTGCAGTTCCATCCTTATTGTCTTGCAGCTTCAAATTCCGACAAGACGTGTAGAGAAGTCTAGCAGTCATTATAATTGTAACCTGTGTGGTAGGAAAAATAGGTTACTGTTTCAGATAGCATTTGTCACCAACCGGATGTATGAATATAAAACTTCAAAAGCTACTTGAAAATATATTAAATTACTTTAGTTTAATGTAATGCCCAAAACGTTGTATTTTCATTGTCATTATAATTCTTTAGTGGCTATCATCACAGGGTTTGTAATTTACAAAATTATATTTTTTATTTTCTATGAATTGGGTCTGCGTAACTTTAAAAACGCGGAACTATTGCACGTAATAGTACTTGTTATGGTTTCGGAATATACTGGGTCCACTTTGCGAAACGCGAAACCGCTACACGGGAGCACGGTCAATGTGGGCCGAGACAAAATTCCAGGGGTTCTGTATGACGATGACAAAAACAAATATTATGTGGGCTTCTAAAAAGAGCAAAGCTAAATGACGAAAGAGGAGATGAAGAGAAGTTCGCGAGGGAGATTAAGTGTGGTCCGCGAAGCGGGCGTAAAACCGTGAGGAAGGGGTGATCCAATGGTCCATATGGTTCGGGAATCGTCGGGTAAATCATAGTTGACA
>NW_020441226.1:1396-2724 GCF_000699045.2 Agrilus planipennis
GGGTAGTCTATTAAACAGGTCTAGTAAATAAGAAGTTCTACATATAATACTTAGATTCTATAATAAAATATTGTTAATGTCGAAAAATATTTATATCCCTGTATCTTCTAAAAATCATCAAAGAAACAAATATTGTTAGAATAACCCACGGAATAACCTCTCCATCAAGTTGTGCCGTATGTTTAATATGCATTCTGTAGGTATAAATTTCTCAAAATACAATTCTTGATTCAAATGAATTTCAAATTCTTCAAAAGTCTTCTTTCAAAAATTAATATTTTTGGGTATTAGTAATACGAATTCCATTATTCATTTAATATGAATATAATTTAATTTCATGCTAATATTATACTTCTCTTACAACTTAACATTTTTCTTTTAATACACCAACTCAAGTATCTCTCTCTTAACAAATGTTATTCTTCTTATTATTACCAACTCTTATAATATAAATGAAGTCTGCATTGCCAACCAACTCAAAAAGATATGTTTATTCGTGTATAAATATTACTAATTAGACCTGCTTTTTAATTAGTAATACAATGTGTAATATGTAGTAACTGTCAAGCGAGAAGCGAGGTCTAAATATAAATAAAAAAAGTCGCAAATGTACCTAACTGAAACTTAAATCTAAAACATTTAAAATAATGCGTTTTATTATTTATTGTTGTGTAAGAGAGAACGCGGTGTCCCAACACTAGTAGTTTGTACTGTCAGCGCTAGTGGAATATAGGGATAAACCCTATCTTTACCTTCGAAAGAAATAAAATGAGCGAATTATTACTTAAAGGCTCTAACAGCGACATGATTACCATGGTTGGATAAATGGGTCCATATTTATTGATTACTTGCGTCACTTCATTTTTTTTTTTTGAAAATTACCAAAGAAGAACTAGTATTATTAATACTCGACAATTACGAAACTCACATCAGCCTGGGACCATACGAGTTTTTTCGAGAACATAACCTACAACTTGCCACTCCATGTATCTCACAAAATGCAGCCCCTTGGTCTTACAATCTGCAGTTCACTGAAGATAGCATACAATAAACAATGTGAGCTTTACATGGTTAACAATCCTGGTAAATGAATAAACCAATACTAGGCCGGAAAATTTAACAAAGGCGTAAAACAAGATAGCTAACATAAGCAATGCTGTCAGTGGATTTAGAACCGTTGGAATTCAACCTGATGATCCTGACAAATTTGAAGAGAGCTTTGAAAATACGGTGTTTGGTTAATCCCTGATTCAAGAATGTGATGATCATAGCTGAACAAAGTTTGAATATTGTCAGCCAGAGTCAACCACCAACGCAGGATGTCACTT
>NW_020441227.1:0-2728 GCF_000699045.2 Agrilus planipennis
TAATAGAAATAAGAATAGATCGAGTAGATAATTAGCTACAATGTTTTCATCTGTTGTTTTAAATGGCAATATTGTTGTTTTAAATGGTAATATTAGTATAGTTTTGATATATTTCTAGGTAACCAATAAATACTTCTTGGAAAGTCAACCTCCAGCATAATATTACCCTTATACATATTATCAAAAATAAAACAAATCAAGTAGGTAATTAATTATACTGTCTATGCCACGTTATCATCAGCAAGAAGGACAATAACTAACGAAGTATCGATTTTTTAAATTATATGATAACGTTTAGAATAAATTTTTTGGTAATTTTTTTTCAAAGGGGCATTTTTCCGGGGTTTTTTTCCAGAGCTTTTTTCTCAGATTCATTTTTTTTGTGAAACAGACTTACCTTGAAACTTATTTATTTATTTATTATCAACAAAGAATATTCACTAGAATGGTAATATCGCAATTATGCATCGAATAAATAAAAAGTTCACTTCGGAACTATTGCTGGTTTATTGCCAAAATTAGAGTCTTGAAAAATATAAATTTACACCAAATTATTATACGTAACAACTATAACCTCAAATAGAATTTATCTGAAAATTTTTAAAGACGATTATCTTTTATTATGAAATCGTCATCATTTTCACCTATTAGGTATTTTACTACTATTGCTTTGGAATACCTATATCAGTTTCCTTGCACTATTTAACTCTGTATACCGAAGGGAAGGAAGTAGTTCTAGGTCAAACTTTGTTCATGATCAGTTTTTTAATGAATCTTGGAATCGTTAATTTAAAATTAGTTGATTAGATATAGATGCAAGGCCTCTCACTCGAAAATTGAATAACATGATGAAAAAGTAGTAAAATTAATAGGTTTCTCGTTTTATTAGATTGTCTACGCATAAAAAAGCTATTAAATCGTACATAAAAAGTATAGCTAATACTTCCCCATTTTGATGTTACGGAATGCGGAAAATATTTTTTTTAACGATTGCACGCTGGGAGTAGCTATAAAATCGAGTAATAACTTATACTAGCTTTTTAAACTTTGGAATATGTTTTTAATACATCTCGTAACCTTTATAGATATTTACGCAATTTTCGCCAAAAATGAGCCCTTTTAAAAACAATATTCGTATAGATACGTAAGTGTCAACATACTCACAATAATAACAATTTGGAAACAGCGTTTATGTAGATCACTCGTAAATATATATATATGTACAATGCATCAAATTAAAGGTCTCCACATCCTACATCCACCAAAAAAGAGTGCGGGACTATCGGGCATACGGTTCATGCGTGTGTGACTAAAACACGCCAATCAGAATACGTGCATTTTTATGACATTTTCGCGAGCATAATAGTTTCAAATAAAATACGAGGGTGGATTGATAAGTTTCCGGCCTGACCAAGAAAAACAAGGTTTTTAACTTAATTTTCTTGTTTTGTAGTGTCCTACCATCTCCTGTAAACTTGCTACTTATTTTAGAAACACTCTATACATAAAATTGATAATATTTTTATTATTTAGAAATGCCTAGAAATTGAAGTGTGTCGTGTTTCTATAACAACGTGTGCATGATATTCTTAAAGTTCCTCTTCCATAAATATATTTTATTTTATTCTCCAACGTGAGCAATCTACATAAAAAAAATCAATAAGAAGAATGCGTAATACATGTTTAAGGGTCGGAGCATATTTCAACTTGAGTTCCTCATTAGCACAGACCTTAAGGGACCTCTCAGTTCGAGCGAACGTTCGTAAATGTCTTACCCTATGAACCGAGATATTCTGAGGGTCGGCACCACAAAAGCCGCAACCTCCAAACTTGCGTATCTGCACTAACTTTGGATAATATTAATTCGAAGAATGGTTGAAAGATTTAAAGCACTACCTAAAGAGAACTTATGCAAAAGACTATCGATAGACCTATCTAAAGACGAATAATTTCTGAATGTACGTATAATTAATTGAAAACTGTTTTCTAATTCCTAGAAATAAATTTCTTTGGCGAGAGGACAAATAAGAAAGGATGTATGCATAAATAGATGCAGCAGAGTGTAGAATGGTTCATAAATTGTTGGTTTCCGAATTACATCAATGTACAGTCTATTTCAATTTGTTAGAATTATGACCTTGAAGAAATCTGCGCGAAGATAGAAAGAATACACACTAGGCGTGAGCAAGACAGAAATAGTTGGAACAAGCTTGAACGAGCAGAGCTCTCGATGGGCGCTCTTAGGAGATCGGATAGAACTGTACAGTACTAGTCGAAAATGTTTAGCATTTTCTTAAAAAGAAATGTATATAAATTAACAATAGAAAACAAAGCAAAAGTTTTATATGTGTGTAGAACGTTAAGTTAGTTCACTTGTTATTATTTTAAGCTAAATATGCTTTTAAATAAAGCATATTCTTAAAGTTTAACGAGGCAGTTTAAATAATTTTGCAAATGGTACTGTACACTTTCGTCTGGTTCTCGCTCGATGATCGGTGGAGAAATGAGCTCCTCAGACAAATATGATTGAATTTGGAATTATGCCATGGCGCACCCTAATAAAGGGAAAGGGCATATCTGTAACTTCTTGAAACGAACAGTATATTCCTATTAAGCCAGTTTTGAGTCTTTTGTTTCACTCCTGATTTTCGGATAATTTGGATAATTTGCTTCAATTCCAGGACAGCATTTCTGCTGTTATCGCAAAATACGCAAGCAACGGTTATTT
>NW_020441228.1:0-731 GCF_000699045.2 Agrilus planipennis
TCGAAGGGAGTCGGGGTGGGTGGAATCGAAAAAGGAGGTCTCCCACACCACTGTACCATAAAAAGTTTGTGGCGGTCTCACCCCCTTAAAAAGTTATGGGGGTTAGATGATGGCTCCCCCACCCCCGAAGAAGGTGGAATAGGGGGGATCGAAAGAGGGTGGTCGCCTGAGTAAAACTTCATAAAAAAATTGCTGCAGTCTCACCCCCATAACAAATTATGGGGGTTGAAAGTTGATTATTTTGACAATTTTCATACACTATAATTCAAATAAAGTTATAGGGGTTAGATGGGGTGGGGGTAGGGAGGATCGAAAGTGGGTAGGGGGGATCGAAAGAGGGTAGGGGGGATCGAAAGAGGGTAGGGGGGATCGAAAGAGGGTGGTCGCCTGAGTAAAACTTCATAAAAAGTTTGCTGCGGTCTCACCCCATAAAAAGTTATGGGGGTTGAAAGTTGATTATTTTGACAATTTTTACACACTATAATTCAAATAAAATTCAATAAAAAAATTATTTTCAAGCGGGTGGAGGTAGGGGATCGAAAGAGGGTGGTCACTTGAACAAAACCCGATAACCTAACCTAACCTAACCTACCCTATTGATAACGATATTTAAATAATGTTTTATATAACTTTCTCAATATTTTTATGTATTTTTCAATTAATTATACCTTTGAATATTGTTTAAAAATGATTATATAATTATTTACATGCCTAGAAATGTATAAAAATTG
>NW_020441228.1:1166-2955 GCF_000699045.2 Agrilus planipennis
TTCTTTCTGGTAAACTCATTGACAGAAAACAATATTATTCATATATATTCACAAAGATATTGTTTTAAAATCAAAGTTATTTTTCTCATAATTTCAACAGTTAATTTGGTAAATGTCTAGATGATGGGCCCCACCACCTAAGGGGATGGGGGTGGGTGGGATCGAAAGAGGAGGCCTCCCAAACCACTGTACCATAAAAAGTTCGTGGCGGTCTCACCCCCATAAAAAGTTATGTGGGTTAGATGGGGGTGGAGGTAGGGGGATCGAAAGAGGGTAGGGGTGATCGAAAGAGGGTGGTCACCTGAGTAAAACCCCATAAAAAGTTATGGGGGTCGAAAGTTGATTGCTTTGACAATTTTCATACACTATAATTCAAATAAAATTCAATAAAAGAAATATTTTCAAGCGGGTCGAGGTGGGGGATCGAAAGAAGGTGGTCACTTGAACAAAACCCGATAACCTAACCTAACCTACCCTACTGATAAAGATATTTAAATAATTTTTTTATAACACTCTCAATATTCTTTTGTATTTTTCATTACTTTTACCTATGAATATTATTTAAGAATGACTATGTAAATATTTACATGCCTACAAATGTATAAAAATTGGCATATTTATTAACTTTGAACCCCCATAATCTTTTATGGGGGTGAACCCGCCACGAACTTTTTATAGTATAGTGATGGGGGAGACCTCCTCTTTCGACCCCCCACCTCCCACTAGACCTTCATCATCATCATCTAGACCTTTACCGTTAATTTTGAAAAGGACGTTAAAACATTGCAGTATATGTGAAACATTTCCTTATTCTCGGTTGTATGTAAAACGTTGATTTTATTAATACATAGATTCGAAACTTTATTAAGTAAGTAAACTTGCGCAAATGATCAAAGTTTGGGGGTTGTAAACTTGGCGACATTAGTGGCCCCAAGGGGCCGCAACGGCAGCAGCAGCTGGAACTGCTAATACATTAAATAAGTGATCACAGGACTGTTTAATAAACCATGCTAATGTTAGTTGTGTGTAGGTAGGTAGGTATTAAAATATCCATATACGTAACTTTAGCTTAACGGTATTTTTCTCTGTTTTTTCTTGTTTGAACTGAAAATGTCGCTTAGGTTTTTGTTTTCACTCCGCGTGCGACGTCCGTCCAATAAGCTCACGAAAAACGATCCAGGGAATGACTGGTGGCGGGTTAAATGTGTGTAGACCCCGTTTTTACATCCCGAATAAGGGTCAGGATGTCAGATAAGAAACTTCAACGAGAAAGAACACCTTTTGTGTCGACTACCATTACCATTTATATCATTATATTATATACTTGTCGAACCCGTTTTTGTGCACCATATACACACACGAGTGAAAGAAATATTCGTCTCTTTTTGATAGGGAACTTAGGGAATAATGATAAGGAACGAGCTTTGTCTACTTGAGATAAAAGTATACTTCATTTACTTTCTCTAGCGATATGCCCCTTCCAATGTCTTGGATGCGCGCTGGCAAAATCGTAGGTAGGGAGAAAAAAGCTCATTATACTCTCGACTTTTGTTCATTAAACATTATTTTTCATACAGTACCTGCCAAAAGTTTTGTTCAATCATGAATAGTAGTGCGAGTCGAAAACAAGCGTTAAAGCCTATAATATGTCTTCAAATATAAATAAACATCTCGTTGATATTTTCAGCAGTAAATGGTACCAATAACAGCACATTTGAGCAATGCAATTGTAGTGGATGAAATGGTCAATTTTTCCGTGCAGTACTGTACGGATTATACGCTCCTCACC
>NW_020441229.1:0-3791 GCF_000699045.2 Agrilus planipennis
ATTTTACCCCTTGTATGTTTGTTACGTCATTACAAAAGAAATTACTCAAGAAATTCTAAAGAAATTCCAATTCAGCAAAGGATAAAGACTAGTTAGTACCTAATATATATTACATTTTATCTCAATTAAATATGCGCTAAAGATACAAATTTAATAATTGGCATTCACTTGGTAACACCCGAGGTTTTAAGCGTAGATTTTGAGAACTAAAATTGATGAGACTTCTGTAGTAATCATGTTTCAGTTTATGTCTTGGGCAATTTTTGTATCACCTCTTTGTAGGTAATCGTAAAAGAACTACCGAGTGTGATTCATTTTCTAATTATGATTACCTTTTACACTTCTTCATTAGCTAATTGTAAGGTTAACTAACCATTGCAAAATAGCTTATAATTAAGCCTTTAATCAGCTTTTACATGAATCGATCCATAATATTAAAACATTATCAACAAACTATCGTTATTTAGAGTTATATGTATGTAAAGCTTTGATTTTCACCTAGCCCATAACGTTTAATCGTAAACTTTATGCAAAGTCGTCTAAAATTTAGAGAACCTACTTATTTGCTTTGTCTTGATAAAAAATATTTGGATGTAGGCGTAACACGTAAATTGTCATCCATAACAGTATTGTCAAATGATAAGACCATTTCGTTTTAAGGAGCTTCTACCACATGGTTTTCAAAGATTTTCGTAATATTGATTTAGTTCATGAAAATAAATTTTGATGTATTGAAAACTAAAACTTTTGTTTCATGCACCACTGCGAGCGATAAAACTCTGAAAATAGAAAAGTTATACTCAAACTTTAATACTTTTAAGGACTCCATTTACGATAATGGCGTTGCATTAGATCTAATGATATGAAGGAAGATGGCCGCGGTGGCCTACATATGAAAATTCCTTAATTACGTACAGGTATGAATAATGTCCTTTGTAATGTTATTTGTGTCTTTCTTGGATGGCTCCAGCAGCGACTTAGAGCTAACCACCTGAGGTATACAAGGAACTTCAAAGCATTCCTTAATCTCTTTGCAGTAACTAACTCAGGGATTTAGCGATTCCCTGTCTCATACTTGTTCTAAGTTTCTAACATAATTAACAACGGCGGCATTGTTTGCAAGACGAAGATGCACTTGCCAAATTTGGTTATTAATCGGATAACATTCGTGTCGGTTGGATTAAATTTGGAAGTATATTAACGTACACAGGTATATGTCTATGTATGTACATCAGTGAAATATAGAAAGAACGTTTCTGTTTTTGTGTATATCATTAAATAAAAAGATTTTATGGTTTAGGACGGGTAGTAGTTAGGGTGCGCACGCAAACAGAGACCGAAATACATATGACACGCCGTTCTAAAAACATATTTTTATAAACTGACGACCACGCATCGACGACTTTAACCATGTAGCATTAAATGAAACTACAATACATCACTAACTGTCATAATAACGATATTCCTCTCAGAAAAATATGCATGAAGACAGGGTTTTCCATGCATTTAGTACAATAACTTCTGTTTTAATAAAATACACGTGCTGGTGTACTGTTTTGAAACAGTTGATAGTATTTGACGTTTTATTGTTGTAAATATGGTGACATTTAAGAGGTTATCTATTTCAGCTTTTACTGTTGTTGGTATTAAAAATGTTTCCTCTGAACAAAAAGTAATAACTGATTTGCATTTGCAAAGAAAATAAAGGTGATTTACTTATAAATCGCCCACATTATAAAATTTAATCCGTTAGAAATAGTTGCTCTTTAGATTTCGTTTAAATACATTCATCGATTTGTTATGTAAACGTATTATAGGATTCGACCTTATGCAATGTTTGAAAACTTACAGTAGGTGTATTATAGTCTTTATAAATGATAATGGCATATAACTTAGTTTATTTTAAATAGCACAACAGCCTACAAACCGTTTGAATTTACAATTAGTCTCTATCACCTGGAAGATATTTACACGGTTTCTGTTACTTTTTTGGTCTCTTGCCAACCATGTGACTTTAACTAAACAAAAAATACCTACAAAGAAATGTGAAATTTCTATGTTCAGTAAATATTTTGCATTGCCTGTATATATATATTTTAACGTTATTTCTTTACTGTGAAGCGAAATAACTAATCTGCTTTCTTCGGTAGAGCCCTAAAATCCCGCCTTGATACACAAATGCATTTTAGCTCGGTCGTCGTCGCAGGGGTCGGGATGATAGGATTATATCGTCTGCATCACGTAAACGAGAAAATGCCCATGTGATTGCTACGACAGAGCCGCCGTGAATGGTTAATTCTTTTCTCCCCAGTTATTTTTCATAGAAGTCATATTTTCGCCAGTCGTTCACGTAAAAGAAGAAAAATCGTGCTTCGAATGCTAAGTCTTTCGTGAAATCATTTTGGCTCATTCGATTTTCTCGCTGGTAGCTGTTTAACAGACACATGTATGTCTGAACTAAGTCAAGATAACTATTTTAATATACTAAAATTCTTGCTCTAACGATCGGGAACAATTCAATAACAAATACAAAACAAGAATTACAAAAACTTATCTAAACTGAAGAATTGAATAGCGCTGAATTGAGTAATCGCTGCTTACAAATCCTGAAACAATGAAGGTATTGGATATTAAGTAGGTATACATTAAAATAGTATAAAAACGTGCAACGTATAATGATATTGATTAACTAATTTTCAGAATTTCAATTTTGAGTTATACTTATTGGCATGAGTTATATCAATGCGAGGCAGGATGAGCCCTGGTAGATGAAGGATATTAGGCATAAAAAAATTGAATCATGATTCTTGACATGAATATAAAGATGTGCAAAATTGGTCTTGGTCTTGGTCTTGGTCTTGGTTTCGGTCTTGGTCTTGGTCTTGGTCTTGGTCTTGGCGAAATTTTCTGTCTTTATTTTAGCAAGATCAAGACCAAGACCGAACGAACAAGACCATGACTGAAACCAAGACCAATATACATATTTATGATTAGAAGGATTATTAAAAAAAGTAAATATCAGATTGAATGAGGAAGACCAAGACTTAACACGCAATACCAACACCAAGATTGAGACTATATCGGCAAAACTAAAACTAAGACTAGAAGTATTTGAGCAAGATCAAGACCAATACCAAGTCTAGACAGTCTTGGTCTTGGTCTTTCTTCGCTCATCAGTACATGAATATAAACTGACTGCTTCAATTCAGTAACCACAACAAAGGAAGATAACCCCAACGATATTCATATTACACCAAGCATCAAAGACGTGACACGTCATTCTTGTTCAAGAGTGTCGGTGACGATTTCTAGGTTTTAAAACCATTTATGAGTATAAAAAGAATGCTGGATGNGTCATGACAAGCTCGCATGTATAACAAGAAAATTTCAGTACTTAAGACAATTACTGTGTCGGTAAAAGAAAAATTTATTATTAGAAGGATTATTAAAAAAAGTAAATACCAGATTGAATGAGGAAGACCAAGACTTAACACGCAATACCAACACCAAGATTGAGACTATATCGGCAAGACTAAAACCAAGACTAGAAGTATTTGAGCAAGATTAAGACCAATACCAACTCTGGCCAGTCTTAGTCTTGGTCTTTCTTCGCTCATCACTACATGAATATAAACTGACTGCTTCGATTCAGCAACCACAAACAAGGGAAGATATCCCCAACGATATTTATATTAAACCAAGCATCAAAGACGTGACACGTCATTCTTGTTGAAGAATACTTAAGTCTATGAGTGTCGGTGACAATTTCTACGTTTTAAAACCATTTATGA
>NW_020441230.1:0-2729 GCF_000699045.2 Agrilus planipennis
TATAATTAAAAATTGATAAAATGGTCGACCCCATTATAATAATATTACCAATTGCCATTACATCGGCCGAATTTCTTTCAGTTATAAAATTGTTAGCTATTGTTCTTATAATGGGTTCAAGAATGTCTGGAGGGACCAGTTCATGACTTGCTTGGGCTGCAAACTGTAATATCTTAATAACTTCTTTTTGATGAGGTTGGATAAAACGTTGAATGTAAGGATAGAAATTAAAAAGAAACAAATTATGCACACCAACTAAACGAGAAATAACATCCAGTGTCATCAGCCTTACTTCAAATCTTTTTGTAGTGGTTTCTAACTGTTTAAAAAGTTTCTCTGCCATTCCTATAAAAATGGTAATTGAATCATGTGGTTTGTCCCTTTTATTTATTTTATTAACAAATTTTACCTTGTGGATCATGAATCAAATGTAAAGCAGAAAAATTAAACACTGGTGCTGAGGACTTCCTTTTTTGAGTTTTCACAACTAATTTTTTTATTTTATTTAAATGTTTAGTTCTTTTCCTTGTTTTTTTATTAACTTTATTAGAAAACATAATTTCCTTAGGATTTATTTCATCTTCTGAACTAGAATCTGCTACATTCTCCTCTGGATCTTTACCCAAGAAAAATTTCAAGGAAGCAACCATTACCTACCAAAAAAGTTTTTCCTTTATAAGTAAAAAGCATAAATATATATACATATACTATTGATACTGTAACTAAAAAAAATTATACTGAAATCACCTTGACTGTTTGTGAAAAACATCCTGACGCTATCACATTTACTGTTTTGGCATCATTCCATACATTTTTGTTGTAAAGTTCAATCATAATGTTTACTGACATTTTAGCTGCTTTCACGTTGGCATCTTTAAGCATAGTAAACATAAAATTTTGCAATACTGTATTTAGTTTTGCATTTTTATGCTTTACATTTATATTTTTTATATCATTAATTATGTGTGATTGTAAAAATGTCCTAAGTTCCTTGTCTTGACATCTTAACAGTTTGAAAAANTACTACTACTACTACTACTAACTATTTCGTAAAATTTGATATTTTTTTTAAATTGGTGAGTATGCTATTCACATTGTAATTGCATATTATACATTAGGGTTCAAAATATTTTTTAGATTTACAAGTTCTTCTCCCCTATCAGTCACTGTGAGCTCGAAACTTTTAGCACCATTGCTTCGAATAGTCAAAATTCACTTTTGTGAACAATTCGTTTAATCACTTTCTTTGTGTTGAAAATTGTTTGAAAAATTAAATTTAAAGGAATTGTTTGTAAATAGGTATGCAACACATCGTACACTTCAGCATAAGAAATTGCTGATATTAACTGCGTAACACTATTTTGCCGTGTGCTGACAGCACTCATAATTTCTTTTAAATATTAATACAAATAAATCTACAAAATCGTAAAACGGATTTCGACGTAAAATAAACTACATAAATGAATCCCGATAATACTAAAAGAATGATAACTGTCAATTGTCCAGGTTAAAGGGACAATTAAATAATATTGGTCGCGCTATTGGATTTAATAAACAAACAAGAACAATTAATCTGAAATTATTTCATTCTTCTCTGCTTAACGAGGTAGTTCCTCAAGGCAACCTGTTTTTCTTTAAAGCTCTTCTTTGTTTTGTGTCGCTCTTTCAATCTAATCATTTGGAAGTTTTTAGTTTTCCTTTTCTCTTTATTAGTTCTGCTACACTTAGAATTTACTCTTCCATCCTTATACCCAAATTTTTCTCTATCCATTTGCCCCTTCCTAACACTTTCGATTCTCGTTTGTTTATCATGTTTCTTTTTTTTATAAACGTTTTCGATGTCACCTATTTTGACTAATTCTGCAGGCTCCTTTAAAGCTTCTTCAAATTTTCTCTTTTCGCCCTTAGTTGCCTTTCGAATATGTTTTCGTATATTTGCTGCGTCTATCTTTTTAAAATCTTCATCTGTAAGAATTCGATGGAGAGATATTTTTTGGGCTAATTCCTTCCTGACGTCTTTTTCATTCGAACGACGTTTAGCTACCACAATCTTTCTTTCGTTTTTGTTATCATTACTATTATCTATGATATTATCATTGGGTTCTTCTTTATTTACGAAAAGTTCCAACTTTTCCTCAGATACTTCATCATCTAAAGTTATCAAAAATTGGTACTGAGATTTTAAAAATCAATTTCCAATAATAAGCTTACCCTCGCTATGCAATTCTATATATTCTTCATCTGACTGAGGAATGTCGACCCATTCTTCATCATCATTGTCAGATGAAGAACCAATTTCAACTTGTTTATCCCCAGATTTCAAAAGAACTTCTGCTCCACAAACGTAATCTTTAGCATCAACTTGAGCATATCTGTAAATGTAATACATTATTTTCATTTCTATTCTGTTGTATACATATAAATTATCGAGATAAAGTTTTTACTTTTTTTCCGATATTTCCAAAGCGGCATCTGTGGGCTTTCCTCTGTCCTTTTTATGAAGCAGTTCTGGCCGAATGGCGCGGAACAGTTGGATTAAAGAACGAGCAGCCATCATGACTGGCCTTTCTCTATAAGTTTTATATGCGACCAAATCCTTCAGGAGGTCTTCCTCCATGGCAAGAGGGCATCGGGCACATATTTCTCGAGTTGCATTTAAACCTTCGAATTAACAATTCATATAATTAAAAATTGATAAAATGGTCGACCCCATTATAATAATATTACCA
>NW_020441231.1:0-2793 GCF_000699045.2 Agrilus planipennis
CCTCTGACTAGACCTTCACGCCTGATGGTGTCCTACCAACCTATCTCGCCTATTTCTTATTAACTTCCATAGAGTCCTCTGTTCTCCTATTAATTCTAATACCTCTTAATTTCGAACCTTCTCTATCCACGGTATCCTCATCATTCTCCTGTAACATCACATTTCGAAAGCTTCTAATTTTTTATTTTCGGCAGCGCCCACCGTCCATGTTTCGCACCCGTACCCGTATTTGAGCCCTACTAGGTTAGGTGGGATGTCCAATCCGTTTCGGATCCCGATTGTTACTTATTTTCTATTCGAGAGACCAGATTTAACAGAGGTTAGAATCTGGGTCCATCTGCCCTGACCCATGCTTTTCTGTGGTTTCATTGGATCAATTAGACCAATCAATAATACTCAACAGATAATCTTTCACTATTTTCTGTCTTAATTTTGTCAGTCTCATTTTTCTCATCTCTAACACTACCCACCCACGATTTTTAAAAAGATGCTGGAGAGGGCCTTTCGTCTTATCCTCTGACGTAGTCCAGAAGGACTGCCTGCCAACATCAGTGTGAGTCCTCTGTTCTCCTATTAATTTTAATACCTCTTAATTTCGAATCTTCTCTATCCACGGTATCCTCATCATTCGCCTATAACACCACATTTCGAAAGCTTCTAACTTTTTCTTTTCTGCCGTGCCCACCGTTCATGTTTTGCACCTGTACAGCGCCGCGCTCCAAACATACAAATTTGAGTTGGAAGGGTCAAAACACATGATAAGTATAAAAAATCAGGAAGAAAAAAAAGTAAAACTAGATTTATCGACTGACATCCATGAGATGACGTTTGCGAGATCCAGTTCTCGGAGATATTTATCGTTTACGTTGTTTCGTTTTTCGCTAGTAACTTCGATGTGAGTTTAAAGAAAGCTTGGCTATTGTGTGCTTGTGGTAGGCTTAACTTTATATTCCCATTTATCAAACAGTCGTAAAGTTAGTTGTTCGACTGGATATTTGAAGTCACGCACATTTCTTTCTGCTTACTCTTTTGTCCTTCCCGTTGTGGGAAATTGTTTTGTACATATATCAATCGAAAAGGATTTGTAAATCAATACTGATTTCTAACCTCTGGACATACGCCACAATAATAATGCTTCGGCGGGGAGGGAAAAATAAATTACAGCAGACATTATATGCAAAGAGCAATTGAAACGTATCACACATAGGTAACTAAGTAACTATAATTTTAACTATCAAACACTTAAAATATACAGGGTGTAACAGAAATAAGTGCCGAGCTTGCAAGAGGTGATGGCGCACTGTAAATCCTGAAAATTAGGTTAATGTTTGTATGTCCAAAAGTTCATCGTTTTCGATAAAAACGTAGTTAAAAGTACAGGTAAANTTTTTACTTGATAAACATATTAAACATCAATAGATAACGATATACTGCCTGTAAATTCATACAATACAATTAATTATAGAAACTAAAGTGTTCTGATAATGTGGCAGCCGTGGGATAGGTGGCATCACAAAAAAAAAGGAGCATGGCGGACGGCAACAGCCATATTGTAGTTTATCAAGTTTCAGCTAAGATACACCGAGTTATCATACTGCTTTCAACAAGTAAGGTTCAAATAAACATATACCTAGCTACACGTTCCAGAAAATAGTATTAGATAGATCACTTTAAATAATTCACATTTGAGTTAGAATAAAACCTGTTTCCATTATTTTCTTTTTAGGTATTTTGCATTTTTTGACGTTGATCTATACGAACACTGATTAACTTTTTTCTCCAGGCTTCTGTGTTCCAAGATTGATTTCTTCCAAACGTTTTGCTAGCTGCTATTATTGGTATCTTCAGTAGTCCGCTACTGTGAATTGACTGTCAGTTTAGAAGAAACCAATTTGAACCACGGCAAAATAGAAACCAAGAGAAAGCACTTGCACTCTGGCTGTTAAAGCTTAAGTTAATGTAAGAAGATATACTTGGTTCGACTACACGAATAACTGACATTTCTCGAGAAATAATAATAGGTGGGGAGTCGGGAGGACATACAAAAATTCGGGAGAATCCCGCTAAATCTCGACTATCTGGTAACCCTAAGTCCTAACTGAGATGGTGTGACAGTGGCTAAATTCACGTCGGAGAACGTGTGGCTACAGCAGCTTCAAGTACCACAGCTTGTGGCCCGAAATGATCATAAAACATAATGTACTGTCTTGAAATTGGTCTGTGTTCTGTAAGAGCTGTCTGCGACGCGCTGATGAGATCCAAAAAGATTGAAATCGCGATCCGTGTCTGGCAGTTTCGACAGAATACAGACCACTTCGAATTATTTTATTCGATTACGGTAACGTGCCTATCACGTTGAGGTTAGCTACGCCGGGATTCGTTTCAGCAAGTATATATCCATATATTTAAATGAACCTTGTTGGAGCATACGTAATCCTAAAGTGCAGCATCGTACTACAGATGGCATTTACCGCGCCATTTGTAGTATTTGACTTATTTGACTTTTTGGTAAGTTTACTTAAAACCACCCGCAACATAGAGTAACGCGCCTTGACTATACCTTAAGGTTGGTGTATCCAGATGATTTACCGACTCAACTTCACATTAGTCACATTTTTTCTTTCTCTTGTGTTCATACATTTACATAGTTCTGCTTGTAATGAACTTAATTTGTCTAGACATTATGAGTAGTAGAACTAAATTGTTCACGTTTATCTTAAGACGTTCGATTAACGGTAATGTTTACATTCTCTATCCACGCAGCTGCAGAGTATTTATCGCACTACGCTATTC
>NW_020441232.1:0-2710 GCF_000699045.2 Agrilus planipennis
AATGATAACTATTAGTAAAGTTCATATGGCAAAATATTCTTAACAATTTTCTGAAAGGTCGACGTCTCGGTGTGAGCATCATCATAAAATTAATATATGAATATCAAAACTACTGGTGCAGTTTTTGGGTATTAAGCAGCTAAATATAAAAAAAAGTAGGGTGGCTTCAATCTTCCATCAAGCACATCCGAATGTGTTATGTTATATTATCTACAAATTGTGTTAGTGAATTGATTTTTTGGATTAACTTTCCCCACTACAGGTAATCTCAAAGTAATAAGGAAAAATGGTTATTGCTGTAGCATAACTCTATAAAAATTCAATGTATTTGATCTAGAATTCTTTCGATTGTAAAAATTTTATGTTTGTAACTAATTTAAAGTGTAAAAAGTTGAAGTTATAGTTCATTCGTATAAAGGTTTTAGTTTTATCACTTCTTATGTCTTATCTACTAATCTAGTATTTTTAAATATCGTTTGTTACATTCCATAAGTACTTTTTAAAGGCGATTGACACTCATAACCAGCTAAATTCCGAAAGTCGATTCCGACATATGTGCGTTGAGGCGAAAAAAACTTCCCACGATGTCGTGTGTCCTTTGCGTGCCGTCCGCCCATTTCCGTTGTATGATGTGAGCACACCTTAAGCGTATGTTATTTAATTTCAAAGAGAATTGGTGGAATTTCGGACACATGCTACTTCTAGTAGTTAAACATAACTAAATTTCTGAAACACAAATAATAGTAGGTAAACTAATATCGAACATAATAATCGTATATTAATTTTGATTGTGTACATTGCTTAAATCAATGAGAAAAGACCAGAAGGTTTATCTTCCATCATTTGTAGTTCTTTAAAAGTAGGGATTTGTATATACCTACTTTTACACAGATTCCACATTCGGTGGACATTTTTAGTTTATCGCACTGGAAATACTGACGTTTGTGCACAACAATGTGATCAAGAAGTTTTCAAATATTTTTCTCCAAGGCAATACTAATGATGCTTTCATTCGATCGGAAAAAGAAAATTGTACTGTAAAGTTTACAAAGGCGTTCGTATTGAATACTAAATGAAGTAATCATAATATTTATGAACATGGAGTAAGCAGTGATGCAAACAATGGGTTGGAATAGTATTCCTTTTTCTTATAATTTCTTTGTATTGGAGAGGTGGGTTGATAATAAGGGGAAGATTCACCCTGCCCAGAGATGCATCTGTGAGATTTTTAAAACTATTTTTCTTCAAAAATGTTATTANAACAATTAAACAGATGCACCTTTAAATTTTTTATTCTGCTTTCCCGAAGTAATTTGCTCTAATTTTCGAGTTTTCTTTACACATACTTGTATGTTATATTCCGCGGGTAATTTTGAAGTTATCGATTGATCCAAAATTCAAACTTAGAACCGATCGGTGTATTACAAATCAGGGGCGGCCAACCCGCGGCCCCGCGGGCCACCTCTTCAAACATTGTTGCATCCCGCAAAATTCCTTATGGTTTTTCCAAGTATATCTATTTTATAATGGTTGCTGATTTTCAGTATCTACAAAATCAGATAATTCAGGATGGAAGGAGTAGTAGATATAAATAGAGAATAGCGCAAGGTCGAGTGCGAAAAGTAAAAGGAAAAGGGTCGAGTAGCCTTTAACAAAAAAAAGTTACGTCTCTGCGGTCCAACAGTTAATTTAAAAATTCGAAAAAGATTTTTATAAGGTGTATGTCCGAAGTATAGGCGAATGATGAGGATACCGTGGATAGAAAAAGTTAGAGATGAGGAGATACTAGAATGAGTGGAAGAACAGAAAGCGTCATGGAAGTCGATGAGAAATAGGCGAGATAGATTGGTAGGTCACCTTCTTAGGCATGAGGGGCTACTTAGACATATTAAAAGCAAAAATAGTGGTTAAGAGATATATATATAGGTCGACCAAGATGCAAAAATTTGTCCAGGATAGGAAATAAAAAATAGGAAATAGGTGAGCAAAAATACTGGTATATTCAAGGAATAAAAAGTAAGGAAAGGGGAAATATAAAGATAGGAGATAAAAAATTAGAAGAAGTGGTTAAAAGTATATGTTTGAAACGCGCCGAAGCATGGACGGTGGGTGGGTGCGAAGCATGGGCGGAAAAGAAAAGGTTAAAGACGTTCGAAATGTGGTGTTACAGGCGAATGATCTGGATGCCGTGGATAGATAAAATTAGCAATGAGGAGGTATTAGAATGAGTAGGAGAATTAAGTCGCTATGGAAGTCGATAAGAAATAGGCAAGTTAGGTTGGTAGGACACCTTCTCAGGTATAATAGCCTAGTTAGAGACATATTAGACGCAGATACGGGAGCTAGGAGAAGCAGAAATAGGAGTTAACAGGAATAGAGGTACACCTGCTCTGTTACTGTTTACAAATAGTTAAGGATGTGGGTTGTTCTAGCTTTAGGGAAATGCGAAGATTACCTCAGGATAGGAAAGAGTGGAGGTGCGTGTCCAACCAGTCTTAGGACTGACAACCTTATGATGATGAAGGATGTGGGATGTCCTAGTTTTAGGGAAATTTGAAGATTAGGTCAAGTAGAGGTGCGTATCTAAACAGTCTTAGGATTGAGGATTTTATGATTACGAAAGGAAAATATTAATAGAATCCATTCCCATCGGATCTTACATTCTTTAGCAGTAATGTTTAATTTGTAACTAAATATACCTGCCTACCTA
>NW_020441233.1:0-2768 GCF_000699045.2 Agrilus planipennis
TGAAAAAGATTGTTAAAGGTGTATGTCTGGAGCGCGACATTCTACGGGTGCAAAACATGGACGGTAGGTGTGGTGGAAAATAAAAGGTTAGAAGCGTTCGAATTGTGGTGCTACAGGCGAATAAAGAGGATACCGTGGATAGAGAAGGTTAGAAATGAAGAGGTATTAGAAAGAATAAGAGAACAGAGGACTCTATGGAAATCAATAAGAAACAAGCGAGATAGATTAGTAGGACACCTTCTTAGGCATGAAGGGCTAGTCAGAGACATAAGTATTAAAGGCAGAAACGGAAGTTAGGAGGGGTAAAGGTAGACCTAGATTGGATTAGATTACTGTTCACAAATAATTAAGGATATGGGATGTTCTAATTTTAGGGAAATGCGAAGACCAGCTGAGGATAGGAAAGAGTGGAGGTGCGTGTCCAACCAGTCTTAGGACTGACGATTTTATGATGATGATAATGAATTTTAATACAGCTAAAAAGACACAAAATATGTGATCAATTAAGTCACGGCAAACAAACAGTTGCTATAGAAGTTTTGATTGTAAGCTTAATCTTGTTAAAACGTACGTAATACCCCTTTCACCTTTCAAGACTCATAAATAATCTACCTTTCTTTTTCTTATGTAACCGTATACAATGTACTTCCTCAGACGCATCCACTAATCATCCTAGACCTACCTATTTATCCTATCGCTTTGCGAGATCGAATCGTTTATTATCGATGAATTGTTTACATTGCGAAAAGAAATTTTTGCTTTTGTTATTTATCTACATATGTATAATATTGAATTTTATTTTTGTATTGCTCTTTGCGATTCCCGTTCGACGATGCGTTTCCATGTGATGCTTATAGCTACATTGCCTAATGCTGCTTTGCGCCGCCTCTGTTTATCAGATACAAAGCCCTGTTGCGGAATTTTTAAGACACTTTATAAGAATAATTCCATTAACGGTTTGAAAATTTAAAGTTGCTCAAAAGCTTTTAAATTGAAACATTCCATTAGTAGGCAGAGCGTAGACTAAGATTAATGATCTTCGAACTTTTTTCTATAAAATAATTAGATTTTGTGGCAAATATTTCCATGCGTTTATAATCCTTTATCGGGAAAGCAAACGAAATATGTCAAAGGAGAATCCTTGCTATCAAACTCTTTAAAAATCTGTTAGAACCTATTTATCTATCTCCATTATGTTTTGTTTTATATTTGAACATTAACCATTAATCTTTAAATAAACCACAATCAGAATGATAATGATTGCGGGACTTCGGATATTAAGATCACTTCTCCAAGGTAACTACAGCAGTTTTCAAAGTAAAAAAAGGAAGGAATTCAGCTTGGTCTTGGTAAATGTGTATGACCAAGACAATGCAAAATAAAATCCGATACAAATGCTATTTTAACTAATCTCTACCTGTGAGAGCTTCTATTTTAACGTAAACTACCTTGCTCATTTTAATTCTCCGTTTCATTATCAGAAATGGAACTGCAGAAAAGATAAGGTATACGTTGGAGATTTTAATTCTTAGACCAGTTTTTTTCGTCGATATTCAACTGCGAATTCTCTAAAATATTAATAGTAGGTACGATTGTAATATCGGCAATCATTTCTGCACGTTCGACCGTTGCAAAGTTCGATCGCCTTCATAAAAGGAGAATTTACGGTGAGTATTATCAATTCGGTTATAATGCCATTCGCATCGTGGATTGAAAACGCTAATTCTGGATTGTACACGTGTTCTATCGGAGATTACAAAATTGCTTTAATTTAAATGCAAACAACCTATTCGAACAAATAATAATAGTAACAACTATTCTAGCGTAAGATGCACGCAACAAGAATAGTCCTCTCCATGTAATGAGGAAGTATCCTTGCTGTCTATCCTGTAGATCTACGCGAAGTCTGGTCTTAACGTACGGGTCGTCTGATTTATCAACGATAAACTTTCAAATTTGCTTTTCTTTCATTGCAACAGGTACTTAATATGTAATTTATGGAAACTGTAGAAGATATTGCGATTCGGACTTTTTCCGTAATTAATTAATTCTCGCAGAATTTTATAGTACTTATACAGTTTGTCACAAATGGAAATGTACTACAAATAAGTTTGCATTGAATATTGAATTGAAAATACATATTTTTTTGCATTTAAATACTTTTTTGAGATGTGTATTTAGTAATTTACTTAAAATACTTTTCTAAAAGTATTTTCTATAAGTTACTGTACATTTTTGCCGTTTAAAGTTTTGCAAATATTATATAAGTGGTCATTGAAGGTATTAGAAGCTTAAAAAGGATACAAAGAGACATTCCATGAATGCCTTCTAATTCTTTAACTGAGGAGAGCCCAAAAAATTCTAAACTCCTTGGAAATGGATAATCAAAATATTGGATCGATATTGTTTTCCAGGTTCAATGTCATGGTCGATGGAATTTTGAAGTTCCAAATTGATATCAACACCTGCCAAATCACCACTTATCGTACCTTTAGCAAGGAACTAAGAAATTCTATGAATTACAACAAAACAGCCCGCAAAACAATATCGAATTGATATACGCCAGATGTGTAAAACTGAAAACTACAAGATACTGTGGTGTGCTAATAAACGCTTACAAATAAAGAGGATACCGTGGATAGAAAAGGTTAGAAATGAAGAGGTATTGGAAAGAATAGGAGAACAGAGGACTCTATGGAAGTCAATAAAAAATAGGCGAGATAGGTTGGTAGGATAACAAAAACCTATCTAATGAATATTGGTAATTA
>NW_020441234.1:0-2697 GCF_000699045.2 Agrilus planipennis
TATAAATATTTACATGCCTAGAAATGTATAAAAATTGGCATATTTATTAACTTTGAACCCCCATAACTTTTTGTGGGGTGAGACCGCCACGAACTTTTTATGGTAGAGTGATGAGGGAGATCTCCTCTTTCGACCCCCCCCCCTCCCCACCCTCGAAGCGGGCCATCATCTAGACCTTTACCTTTATATTTTCTAGTACTGTTGATTATTAGATTTTACTCTTCTCTCTTGAATTTTTATGTTCTGTTAAGCGTTTTCTAAAAGGTGTAGGGGTCTCTCCAATATAGAAAATAGTTTACTCTATTGTTTATTATTTTTCACCAAATAATTTTTTTTGTATGCAATATGGAATATTGAGACCACATAGTTGCAAATATAAATATATTTTATTGATTACTAATTGAGTTAGTATTGTTTTTGTGTCGTCATTAAACGTAAATGCGATTTATTACGTTGTATTCGATTTATAATTAACGAATCTAATTCAATTAGGTAACTTGATTTATTATTAAATCAAGGATCTATCGACATAAAATATATGTATTAGTTGGTAGAATAGAATAATACCACTGAATATTGACACAAATAGGAATAAAGGTACAGAATGTTGCATAATAGCAAAGCATTATTTTATTTTACAGAAGAAAAGCAACTATATGTGCCATATGAGACGATTGTTTTCTACAAGAATAAGGGAACATAACTTAAACTAGAACTACAGTTATTAGCACATAATTATATATATATGGTGAAGCGATTATAACGTAAAACGATAACATTTGGGTTTTTTGTAAACTGATTTTGGTCTGTATTAGTTTATAAAAATCTGGACTGATTCTATTCTAATTAAAGTATAGTAACTACGATTTTCAACAATACAACACAATTTTTTATGTTATTTTAGTGTTTTTTTTTACTGGCATCAAAAAAGGTAATAAATTCGGATTCTTACTTTTTACGCGGAACTTCTGACCCTGATTTTGGCCTTGACAATCGTCAAAGAATAGAATAGAATAGAATACAAAGACGTTGATTGTACACAAAACTTACACACAGATATGCTTACGTAGACCATGACATTACTATTTGCGTGTGTATTTTTGTCTGTGATTGGTGAACTGCTGCTGTTTTTAATTTTACCCATTGACTCAGGACAGAACAAGGTGAAGGCTGAGTGTGGGATGTACCTGAATAACTATATTTATATATTTACCTGAGCGTGTTTATTGTATTGTAACGTAAACGTTTTTTAAACAAACGTCACACTATAAACACAGGGTGTAGCAAAAAAAATCCAGCTTTAAAGGGCAAAAAATGTCTTGAACAAAAAACCGTAATAGTTTACAATTCGAAGCCGGTCCTGTGCGTGAATTGGCAACTTAGGCGTGAACGGTAAGAACTCTGCAGCTACATGGGTGGAAAATGTAAACTGTCGATTATTGAACGTCTAAGATAAACATGAACAATTTAGTATTAGGTACACATAACTTTTGGATTAAATAATTTATATAATAAGTACGAAAGCAAAAGAAAGAGAAAATGTTACGTAAACAGTCAATTATGATTTTACATCATGTACTTTCCGAGTTTTCCCAATAAAAATAGAATAAAATAGATACGAATTTTACTGATGGTCACTTTTTTCTTTTCCAAAAAGTGCATTTGTTTTTGATAACAAGCTATCTGTTTAATTTACATTTATTCTAGTTGCAAATTACATGCAGTAATCGACTCTGTGTTACCGATTTACGGGGAAATTACTTTCGCAGAAAATTAGATGCATCAAATCACAAACAGTTCTCGATTTACATAACACGTATCGCATAAATTAATATACAATTCCTATTTTAAACGTTTAAATGGTTTTTCGCATTGTGTGTTAAAACTAAAGTTGGTACGAAAAGAATAATCACTAATATTATAATGTTCTAAACATCTGTGGTTTTAGTATAAGTGGATTTGTAACGTCTTATTGTGGAGCCACATGTCTTCACTTAGGACACAAAATTATAAAAGATTTCCTGTTCGGAACGCATTGTGATTACTGAAAAATATTTAAAAACCTTTGTAACGCGTTGTGGCAAACACAAAAAGACTACATGCCTAGCGTAATTTGTGTGGTTTCGACCACAACGCGTTGTGGCAGCGAAAAATAGGAAAAATTAAATAAATAGGTGGTAAATGTCTAGATGATGGGGTGGCTGGGATCGAAAGAGGAGGTCTCCTCCACCACTGTACCATAAAAAGTTCGTGGCGATCTCACCCCCATAAAAAGTTATGGGGGTTAAATGATGCACCTCACCCCGGAGGGGGGCGGGGGTAAGGGGGATCGAAAAGGGTGGTCACCTGAGTAAAACCCCATTAAAAAATTGCGGCGGTCTCACTCCTATAAAAAGTTATGGGGGTTGAAAGTTGATTATTTTGACAATTTTCATACACTATAATTCAAATAAAATTCAATAATATTTTCAATCGGGTGGAGGTTAGGGATCGAAAAGGGGTGGTCACTTGAACAAAACCCGATAACCTAACCTAACCTACCCTATTGATAAAACTATTTAAATAATGTTTTATATAACTTTCTCAATATTTTTATGTATTCTTCCATTAGTTTTACCTTTGAATATTGTTTAAGAATGACTATATAAATATTTACATGCCTAGAAATGTATAAAAATTGGCATATTTATTAACTTT
>NW_020441235.1:0-2681 GCF_000699045.2 Agrilus planipennis
AATGATAACAGTATATAATTAATTGCATAACCGAAATAGAGGCGTAATGTGTAATGTGAAAAAATCGATCAATTAACAGCAGATAAAAAATGTGTAACGTACATCTTATATTTGTTGTATGGTTATAAAATATAAAAATAGAAATGATGGATTACAACCATAGATCCAATTTTTAAGCAAAAAATAGACTCTACAACGTTGCCGATGTTTCTAAAAATAAGTAAATGCATATGTTTTACATAGATGCAAATTGTTTTTATACGATTGATAATTTAAAATCCTTAATACAAGCTTAACTGAGATTATATTGTTTTTATTCTACTATTAAAACTGTAAATTTAAATAAACGGATTGAGTATGCAGAGGATATTTGAATCTCAACTAAAAATGGTTAATAATATCATTATGCCAAAATTAAAGAATAGAATTATTATTAATAGAGTAGTCACCTCTTTACTATAAAAATGGTGATTCGTTCTTCTTTGGTACAAAAAAGTTTCATTTTCTATGGTGTTATTATTATCTGCTTGTCTATGAATTTCCGCTAATTATTAGTCACCTGTCATATGTCACCTGTCTACCTGTCTTATTATTTGTTAATAACTATTTGAGTTTGTTTTTTGTGTACCTGTTTTTAGCTCATAATAAAATATAGAAGAACTCTAGAGCTTCTAATTAAGTGGATTTTATGTATTGTTGTATTGATTAAAGTTAGTAATAATGAGATAACATTAAATGGGTAGAAATGGCATGCTCTCATTTATGCCTGTTTAAAGCAAGTACAAACAGGTATCGTACTGTTGAAATTTTGCAATTATAAAAGTTACAAATGACATGGGAATCTGTCCGAAGAGATACTTTATGCTATCAATATGTGTTTTGCAAATTGTATGTTTTGCATTGTATGTTTTATTAGCTGCTGTTTAAAGAACTACAATTTTTTAGGTTACTGTCACCCAAAGACAAGTTTTTGATTTTTTAGGATTTTTATGGATTCCAATTCTTATAAATTTCTTTGATGTTATTTTCATAATTTTTGGTTTCTTTGGTGCTTTTCAGTATAGACCAAAATATATAATTGCTGTAAGTATTTGTAAACAATCTTTAAGAGTAACTAATGCTGAGTAATACCTTTCAGTATTCGCTATGGAACTTATTTTGGCTTGGTTGGAATATATTTCTGATTTGTTTATATCTAGACATTGGATCTTTAAATCATAAGGTTAGTTTTTTTGTTCTTCTACCTGTAGTATATTAAGTGATTTTTAATTTACAGGAAAGCAAAATATTAAAGATTGATCCGGATAGTAGCAGCTGGTGGGAAAATGGACCTGGATGTAAAGGTACCCTAAATATGACTTCTGTTATTCCTGTATGGGATGATGTTACTAACTGTTTAGTAGATTATAGATATGTAGAGGTACTGCAAGCTGGAATACAGTGTGTACTTGCGGTAATATTTTGAACAAATATTCTTTATAAACTATTTATTTGTTTCATTTCAATTTAAGGTCTTAGGAGTATCCTCAGGATATTGTTTAAGCAGGTTATTTATGGAGGAAGACGACAGCTGTAAGTAATAATTATTTTTTATTATTTATTTTTCTTAATTGATAGAATGTAAAATGTGATCCACTTAGTAATGAATTTTCTATTTCACTAGCACGAAAGAGCATTTTCTGTTTAGAATATAATTCTACAAGTATATTAAGAAATAGTTAACATTAAGAAAAATACTTTTTTTATCGATTACTCCACTATAATTTTCTTTTTATTCTCGTTTTTTTGGGGGAATTGAGAAAGTAGGATTTTAAGATACCCAATGCAATAACCAATACTGAAGGAAACTGATTATCTTTACATTAATGGGACAGTTTCCTTTTAAAGGAGCAACATCAAATGCTATTTTTTGTGTCTCTAAAATTGTGAATTTAATTAACTTGTGAATTATATTGTTGAAGTGAAAGCATAGCATAGCCACTTCAAGACAATCTGAAAATCATAGGGCTTTTATGAAATAGAATATTTATGTATGTGTTTTTGTAATTCTTATTTTATAATAAACTGTATATGTATGCTGATGCATCATAGGATTTTGCGTTTGAAAATATACTAAAGCATTGTATATTTAATATCGTTGGCACAATTCTTTAGTATTGCAGTCCCTTTCTCTGTTTATATTATACTGAATATTAGCAAAACGCTACCTATTTGTGATAGTAGATGAAGTCATGTTTAAATCCGCTCATGGAAAACTAATGACTGTTGTTAAAGTTAAAGTTAAGAATTTTATTAAAAAAATATACATACATATATTTAAAAAGTTGTGGTGGAGTAATCGGGTAATAATAAGGGTAGTATTTATTACAAAAAATATTTTATATAATTGAGTATATAAATGCGTGCTGTATGTTAAAATATGGTTACAGTTAAATTCATTGGTGGATTTGATCCTCAGACATTTTGGTAAGTGAGGTGTCGTGCTATAAATTGTTTGATACAAATAAAGTTGAATTGGAACTATTGTAGACAATTTTCCTTTAAGCTTAATTAGTAAATGTTTTAGTTTTTGGAAGTAGTTGCTATTTTTAATTTTAATTTTCAGTTAATTACTTGGGTGGCGATGGTAAAAGTCCTGAGCATTTAGCATTACAACCAATGTACGTGAGCTGTAATAACTT
>NW_020441236.1:0-1024 GCF_000699045.2 Agrilus planipennis
TGTTGAGCATATCAGTGTGTAATAATAAAAGCGTTAATTGAAAGCCTCAGCAGTTTTTGCAGAACAATACCGTGTTATGTAGATAGGTAGGATTCACAACTTTTGTGCCGTGTTGTGAAACAATTATGAGATAATTTCATACCGTGTTAAGCATAGCAATGTGTTATAATTAAAGTGTTAATTGAGAACTGAATTAATTTTTAGAGTATAATGCCGTGTTCCGAAAGGATTCATAACTTTTGTACCGTGTTGTGAAACAACTATGAGAAAATCTCATACGGTGTTAAGCATAGCAATGTGTTATAATTAAAGTTTTAATTAAAAGTTGAAGCAATTATGGTAGGATTCATAACTTTTGTACCGTGTTAGGAAACAGCTATTAGGAAATTTCGTACCGTGTTAAGCATAACAATGTGTTACAATGAAGAAGGTGTTAATTGAGATCAGAAGCAATTTTTGGGACGTATGTTATGAAGCAAGTGATAAATAAAACCGTGTGTAACGATTAACGTGTTAAGAGAGAATTGCTTTAGTGTTTGCACTGTTTTCATACGGTACTACAATAGCATTCATAACTCATGCGCCGTATTAAAGAATATAAGAAACTTATAGTATAGTAAGTTGTCAAGTAAAGTCAAATGTTAGCAATAATGTGTTAACCAAAGTCGACTGTTTTGTTTCTATAGTAACTTGTTACTCAAACAACCCTAACAAGAAAGACTCGTGCCGCGTTATTTAAAGTCGTGTTGTAGGAATAAGGTGTTAAGTAAAGAGCAGTGTGCTATAATAACAGATAACTTGTTACAGTTAGACCTACAATTTTAGTACCGCTTTCTAATAAGAAAGATTCTAACTGTGCTACAATTAACGTGTTAAGGCAGAAGTACGATAAATTTTCTTTTGCTTTCGTAATACCGTGTTATAGTAGCGCTTCCCTCATTTCTGCAGGGTGTCATGTATTTATAATAACTTAAGAAGTTAAGTTTTTAAGAAAGTTTCGTGCCGCGTTATGTATAATCTGCAA
>NW_020441236.1:1622-2741 GCF_000699045.2 Agrilus planipennis
TAGACATCTTTTAGAAGTGAGTTAGTTTAATATGAAATATTATTCTGAAAATGAATTTCTTGAATTCTTTTTTGCCCACTACACACTTCCTCAAATTAATGAGGAAAAATTTGTTGCTGTTGTCACACCCCCGCCGGGAATCGAACCCGGGACCTTTGGCTTTACGCGCCAATGCTCTAACCATTAAGCCACGAGTTGACACATCTTAAAGGTGTTTCGATTGGGTAATAATACAGCCCACTTAAGGAAAGATACGACTAAAATTTTTTCTGATTTTTTAGAAAAATCCAAGGTGCGATCAAGATCAACCATTTTTGTTTTTTTGATAAACAAAATGAATGTACTTACTTACGTATGTATAATAACTTTACTCATATGTATATAGGAAAGTACATTGCAAGTGTGCTTATCTTCTTCTTTATCATATGCACTCACTCAAACACAAACATACAGACACACAGGGAAGTGCATACTGGGTAGATGAGAGTATGTTTTTGGTACGTGTTCAGCCCTGGGAGGTAGCAAGCATGAAATTGAGTATTTTATATTCAAAGAAGGTGTCGCTAGTAATAGATGCTGTTTATTTTCTCTAGACTACTTTATGGGGTGTCTTTCCATAAATTTATGGCTTCTAAGCAGATACAATGAATAGAGAGTGAACACGTTATTAGATGCACTATTCTATCTGAGCGGCAAAGTGCATTATTGTCTTTCGCTTTTCACCAAGACATCTTCAAATCGCAGTAGTGAGTTTAAAACTGCTTAATGCTGGAACATTTGATGACTTCGTGGTGTGAAATTAAAGCCAAGAGGGGTGGCGGGTGGTTAAAGGATTTTATTTGTACAAAAACAACCGTCAGTATACGTTATTTACTTTCTCTAGCGATGTGCCTCTTCCAATGTCTTGGATGCGCGCTGGCAAAATCGTAGGTAGGGAGAAAAAAGCTAAATATACTCTCGACTCTTGTTCATTAAACATACTTTTTCATACAGTACCTGTCAAAAATTTTGTTCAATCGTGAACAGTAGTGCGAGTCGAAAACAAGCGTTAAAGCCTTTAATATGTCTTCAAATATAAATAAACATCTCGTTGATATTTTCAGTAGTAAATGGTACCAA
>NW_020441237.1:0-2705 GCF_000699045.2 Agrilus planipennis
ATATTTAAACCAGCTCACTTTATTAGAATTGTTTAGTTCCATATATGAAATCCTATGACATTGTTAGTTACTTAATAGTGGATTAATATGCAATAATCGGCATACTTTGGTCGCCCATTAAATGTCCGGAACGGAGTGCTTAGAACGTTCTGAATGGAAAGCCTCTCTCCGATATACTTATCCGATGGAAAGATGAAAGAGAGTGATAAAAAATATTTTCATATTTCTGCTATTTTAAGTCGCGTTCGTATTCTCAGGTTGTTGAAAACATTCATTTAATACTGAAATAATTCCGATCGCTTCTACTTCACGACCACTTTCATAATGCTTGTTTAACATTCCTTGTCAGAATATGTAGAAATTATGCCACGTTCTATTTAAAAATAAAACGCTATTACAATTTTTACTGAACTCCTCCCTAAAAATAGCGACGACACGTCAAAATAAAGTTCAAGTTATGAAGGGAATACCGCGAATTCGCATTTTTTGTACTAGAAACGACATTTGCAAGAAGGTTCATGTTTATGTACGCACATATAAGTACGCATGTATTTTATGCTTCACCGAAAATAAGAACACTTTAATCATCTTACGAAATTGGGATGCGCATAATAACTGGGATAAAAAAATCGTATTAAACACAACTACACACTGCAAACCGAAGTGTGTGATTAGGTGTGTGAATTTACATACGACACACAGATGTTTGATGTGTGACGGTCAAATACTATAAGCCTTAAGACGATAAGAACAGTGAATCGACCCCAGGGGTATATCTGGATTATTTTTTGAGGATATATTGGTACTAATGGGATACGTTAATCCTGAAAATTTTAGACCTCTATCTATTTTGGTTTTTGAATAAATCCAAACAATGAATAATCAGAAAATATTTTTTTTCTTAAAAACGGTTTAACCGATTTGAATGAAATTTATAGACGTTTTAGAGGCATATATGGGCTATACTCGGAAAAATTCATAATCTTTACAATAATCATTAAAAAAAGGCGATTTTTCCGAAATATTTTCTTTTCTTTGTGATAACGTTCTAGAACAATTTTGAAATAAACTTCTTTGTATGTCATTACCAATGTAGAATAACCTCTCAAATCATTAAATCGATCAAAAGGTACGTCGTACGAAATACCAATTTCAAAAAGTTTATAAAATACAATCTACCAAATTAACATATGGTATAAAACTGTAATCAATTTAAAAAATTGAGTTAGAAAACCAATCTTATAATACATAATGAGTGGACTATCACATAAAGCTTTTAGATAATTATCCGAAAGAAGTAGGTATTGAATAAAAAGTATTGGGAAAAGAAAATTCTTTCATTTGTGTTACGTTTGAATTTCTTTTTTGTGTATTTATGAGGAAGAAGCTCCAGGAAAACCCATGCATATTATTAACCAGTGCGCAATAATGCATTTTGCAGACTCAAAGTATGTCTTGCTTTGATGAGTCATGGGGTTTCAGGATGTGTAAATTCAGAAGTATCAGTTGAAATAAAGAGAAAATCTTATGTCTCTATACGTCGGGTATCCAGTACCTAGCGCAGCTAATGCCGTGTACGCGGTCATCCGGCAAAATTACTACCCGGTGCATCTGTTATGAAAACACTGTCGTTTGCAAAAAAAAAAGGTCTCCTCAAATAATGTTCCAAATAGGGTACTCCCTAAAAGTAAAAGAGTGAAAAATTGACTTAAATTCCCGTTGAAATAAAAGGTTAATAATCATAATAAACAAGTGATACTTAACTATGAAAGTGGTAATCAACGTATTTCACTGTGAAATTAGTATTATTAACGGATTCATCAGTTGTTTTGTCCTAATATAATCAGCTACTTAGGTAATTCACTGTTTTATCAGTAAAACTTTTTTAAACGAGTCAAATGCCTTTGTGATTGAATGCTGTATTGGTTTTCATCGTGATCCTATTTATAGGCAAGAAGGCATTTTATAGTAATATTAAAAATTGTTAGATGTGAATCACGATTTCGATCTTAGTGCACCAGCTCTATTGTCTTTAGTTAGCGTTTGATGATAATTATAAATATCGTAGTGAACGCCATCTTTAGAATAGTGCTACATCCTGTAGCATTTAAAAATATTTGAATTGGTCCATAAGGATATCGACTTGTCCAACTGAATCCACGGTATAGTTACCTCTACGTAATAGACACGTAACCAAACAAAACAGAAAGTTCATGGTCGAAACTGTTAAAAGTGGATGGCAGTTTCCATTTCTCTTTGGTTACGAACGGTTCAATTAGACAAATCGATATCCTTATGGNACTGTGGATAGAGAAGGTTAGGAATGAGGAGGTATTAAAAAGAATAGGAGAACAGAGATCACTATAGAAGCCGATAAGAAATAGGCGAGATAGGTAGGAAAGATACCTCCTCAGGCATGAAGGGCTAGTTCGAAACATATATTAAAAGCAGAAACAGGAGTTAAAAAGAGTAGAGGTAAACCTATATTAGATTACTGTTCGCAAATAGTTAAGGATGTGGGTTGTTCTAGTTTTAGGGAAATGCGAAGATTAGCTCAGGATAGGAATGAATGTTCAACCAGTGTTAGGACGGACGACCTTACGATAACTGTTTATAGGTTTCACTGATTCAATTTGTATTTGAAATTTACTGATTACTTCAGTTAACGTTCACTAATTGATATAACTCTCACAGATAACTATCAA
>NW_020441238.1:0-4073 GCF_000699045.2 Agrilus planipennis
ATTAATATTGTGCAACTGGTTAAATTGGATCGTGATTTCGATGAAGAATAAAAATTCACTGTTTTATTTAACACATTTACTGGAACTTCTATTATAATCAATAAAAACTAAACTTCAACGTCTAAATTAAAACTATCAAAATTCGTCCGACAATGGAAACTATTTTGGATGGTTACTGGATGCAAAACATACTTGATTGAAAGATGAAATGTGAATGTTTGATATTCTTAATGTACTATGAACTCTAACTATGAACAGGTAAACTGGTGAATATTATTCTAGCGGGGGTGAATAACTAGAAATTGAATATAATATAACACAGAATATGAAAAGCCCTATCATTAAATATGAGCACAATCGCCATACATCATTTCCTTCCAGTTTATAAGGGTTCTACGAATACCCAGGTAAAATGTAAATGGGTCCTGTTGTCACCAACTTAGACACTATTTATAATTACAAATATGAATATAAATTAAAAATATTTNTTCAGGTTGTCCATACCTTCCAATTTTTTTTAGAATTGCCTGTTTCCCTACAACGCTCAAAAATGTGTTCAAGCGTCTCTGGCTCCTTTTCACATAATCTACTAATTTCTTTTCTTTTTCTTCCCAATACCTTGACGCTCTATTTTCACTTCCCAATCTAAATCTTGCAGTTAATTGTAGCTCGTTTTTTCCCTTTACTCCTTCATCTTTCAAATAAGGAGGTATTTTTTCTCCTTCTTTCCATAATATCTTGTACTCTTGAGCGAATTTCAGGTTTCTCATTTTCTCTCTCCTTCTTTGTTTATCAATATCTTTCGTTAAGTTTTCTAGTTCCTTTCATACATTTCTCTCATTTTCCAGCTTCCATATATAATGTTTGATTGACCATCCTCTCTCCATTAAAAAATTCTTTCTTTCTTTTTCCCATCTCTCCTTTGTGGTTTTCTTTTCTTCCTTTTGCAAGAGCGCAATTTTGTCCTTAACTTTTACACATTCTTTTAGTATTGCGTTGCCTTCGGAATTTAATATTTTTTCTTCGTACTTTAAGGCCCTTTTTGAATATTTTATGGTCAGTTTTTCATATTTTGTTTCTTCCTGAAGAAGGTATCTCGGAGTACTCTTATCTAGCTTTAGTGTCCATTTAATATATCTGTCCTGAATACTTTCGATTTCTTTTCTCTCTTCCCATCCCCAGATTTCTGCCCCATACATTATTATACTTTCTACTAGTGTCTCGAAAAGAAACATTCTCTTTTTCCAGCAATCTCTTAAGTTTCTTTCTCCTATTCCCCATACTTTTCCCATTACACTTAATGCCTTCTTTTTCAGATTTTTAATGTGCTTGTCTACTCCATTATTCCTCTGTAATATGAAGCCTAAGTAATTAAATTCTGTAACCTCTTCGATTGTTTTTCCGTTCCATTGGAATTCGACTTTTTTCTTTCTTCCTCCTGCCTTCTTCCCTCTTAAAATTTTTGATTTGTCTGTATTTAATTCCAACCCTCTTTCCTTTATGTATTTGTTGAATTTTGTTAACATTTCCCTCATTCCTCTTTCATTATTCGCTAATAAAACTATGTCATCTGCATATGACACTGACCAAATTTTTTTTCTACCGATTACTATACCTCCTTCTTGCGCTGTGCTCATTTTCTTCTCTAAGTTTGCAAATGTTGCATTAAAAAGTACTGTGCTCAGTGGACACCCCTGTCTTATGCCTTCTCTCATTGATATAATCTTTGATTTTTCCCCATTAACTTCTATCTTAAAGTAAGTTTCCTCATAAATTTCTCTTATCCTCTCTTTTAATTTGTTTTCTATATTTAGCTCTTCTAAGGTCTTCCATATCGTATCTCTTTTAAGCTTATCGAAAGCTCCTTTCATGTCTGCAAAGAAGAGGAAAATTTCACCTTTTTCTTTCTTTATTTCTTCTTCGATGGCCGTTTTAACTATGTATATTGCGTCAATAGTTCCTTTATTTTTCCTATATCCCATCTGCGTCTCTCCTAATGCTTTTTTGTCTTCCAATTCCTTTTCTAATCTTTTCCTAAGTATTTCCGCGTAAATTTTATATCCTGTGTTCATAAGAGTTATTCCTCTGTAGTTTTCCGGTTTATGTCTATCTCCTTTCTTGAAAATTGGTTTTATTATTCCCATTTTCCATTCCTCAGGCAGATCTTCATCTCCATTCCATATTTTATTTAGTATTCCTTGCAAGTTCTCTTGTAATTCCTTTCCACCATATATCCAGGCTTCATTTGTGATTTTATCTTCTCCAGCCGCCTTTTTCTTTTTCAGCTTCTTTATTACTTGTTCTACTTCCTCTTGCGTTATTTCTTGATCTTCATTTTTTTCTATTTTCTCTTCTTTACCCAGCTGTCTTGTTTCTTCTACTACTTTTCCTCCCATTTGTTTAGCAAAGTGCTCAGTCCATTCAACCATATGTATTTTTTTACTTATCTCTTCTTTTTTTGTTCTTTGTTTGTTTATTAACTCCCAGAACTTCTTTCCCGTTTTGTCCTTTCTTGCTTCTGACCAGTCTTTCTCCAATGTCAGTCGTTTCTTATCCTCAATTATTTTTTTGTATTTCTTTTTACATTCACAGTAATCTGTTTTCAGTTCACCTGTTTCTATATATTTTTTCCTTGTCTTCTTTAACTCTAGTTTTGCTGCGTGACATTCTTGATCCCACCATTTCTTTTTCTGGATACTTGTATTAATCCTTATTTCCTTTATACATACCGCTGCTTTTAGCTTTTCTCTGAGTCCGTTCCAATTTTCTGGTCTTCCTAATTCTTTTAACTTATTGTTGTAATTTAAAATATCCTCCTCCGACCATCCTTCGTAGATTATTGTTTTGTATTTAGATCCTTTTTCATGTACCTTTTTCGTTAAAATATTTAATTGCAAGTCTAATCTTTGATGGTCTGACTCATTGTTATCCACTACCTGCATTCTCTCTATCAGATCTTCTTCAGTTTTCCTATTAGTAATTACGTAATCTATTACTGACCTTCCTTTAGTTCCTATGTAGGTTAATTCCCCTTGTTCATCGCCTCTTACGTTTCCATTTAGGATGTACATTCCATTATCTGAAACCCAATTCAGTAGTACCTCTCCTTCTTTATTTACAACCTTATCTTTCGATAGCCTATATTCTTCTGTCATCATTTCACTCTCTCTTCCACCTTTATTTGCTGTTCTTGCGTTAAAATCTCCTCCCATTATTATGTATCCTTCCTTGATATCTTCTAATATTTTNGGAGTTAGGAGGGGTAGAGGTAGACCTAGATTAGATTACTGTTCGCAAATAGTTAAGGATGTGGGCTGTTCTAGTTTTAGGGAAATGCGAAGTTTAGCTCAGGATAGGAAAGAGTGGAGGTAAGTGTCCAACCAGTCTTAGGACTGACGACCTTATGATGATGATTATATCAATCCTGATTCTTAATTTTCTTCCATATACATTAGAACAACTTTCACTCCCCATATTGAATTTAACCATATAAACTGCGGCTAATAAGGTATTCTTAAGGGTAGTTGTAATTTTTCACTGCCCAGTGGACAATCAATAATTTTAAATTTTTGAATTATTGTTTAAAATAAAAATTTTTTTGCCTTCTACCCATATTCTGTATACACTCAATTTTTGGTCTGTCCATTTTTTCAATCATTTCGTACATGTATGTATTTTCCTCATCAAAGAGAATTTTTATATCTGTAGGAGGAAAAGGAGTATACGGGAATACAAAGGAGTATTTTTGGAATACGGGCTTTAAAAGGAATACGACTAAAGAAAATGGAGTATAACAATATCATATATTACGTACATTATAGGCACCAACGAATCGAGTAAATAAATTCCATTTCTATAACTTTTATTACTTATCTATACAATTCTTCTTTCGTGATGGATGAATTATTCATAGAATTGTTTCCTTTTAAGCCATAAAGAGAAACTTTATATTATACAAGATTCAGGAAGACTTTATATCCTTAATGGTACATCTCGCGCTATGGCAAACAAAACCATCGTGTAACAGTGACAGATCCCGTTTTTATCGTCCGTATCATTTTAAGCCTTGGTCA